>NC_134697.1:7615497-7915497 GCF_050947455.1 Rhinoderma darwinii
ATATCTACTATAATACTGCTCCTATATACAAGAATATAACTACTATAATACTGCTCCTATATACAATAATATAACTACTATAATACTGCCTCCTATATACAAGAATATAACTAATATAATACTGCGCTTATATACAAGAATATAACTACTATAATACTGTCCACTATGTACAAGAATATAACTACTATAATACTGCTCCTATATACAAGAATATAACTACTATAATACTGCCCCTATATACAAGAATATAACCACTATAATACTGCCCCTATATACAAGAATATAACTACTATAATACTGCCCCTATATACAAGAATATAACTACTATAATACTGCCTCCTATATACAGGAATATAACTACTATAATACTGCCCCCTATATTCAATAATATAACTACTATAATACTGCTCCTATGTACAAGAATATAACTACTATAATACTGCTCCTATGTACAAGAATATAACTAGAATGCTGCCCCCAATATACAAGAATATAACTACTATAATACTGCCACTATATACAAGAATATAACTACTATAATACTGCCCCCTATATACAAGAATATAACTACTAATATACTGCCGCTATATACAAGAATATAACTACTATAATACTGCCCCTATATACAAGAATATAACTACTATAATACTACCTCCTATGTACAAGAATATAACTACTATAATACTGCCGCCTATATACAAGAATATAACTACTATAATACTGCTCCTATATACAAGAATATAACTACTATAATACTGCCCCTATATACAAGAATATAACTACTATAATACTGCCCCCTATATACAAGTATATAACTACTATAATACTGCTCCCTACATACAAGAATATAACTACTATAATACTGCTCCTATGTACAAGAATATAACTATTATAATACTGCCCCTATATACAAGAATATAACTACTATAATACTGCCCCTATATACAAGAATATAACTACTATAATACTGCTCCTATGTACAAGAATATAACTAGAATGCTGCCCCCAATATCCAAGAATATAACTATCCTCTGGAGATGTAATATTTGATGAATCTGATAAAGCCCCTTTAATACATTTTGCAGTTGCCCTATTATAATAGGCATAGGTTCCTTTACAGAAGGGTTAAACGCAGCAAAGACGGAATACTACGTTTATCGGAAGGCATATATGTAATTTTCTTGTTTTTTCAATAAATCTTTTGATGCTACTCAGATATTTTGCTTGAAAGAATTTAATAAGACAAAAGAAATCTGTGGCAGAGTAAAGTCGTCTAATATTGTTTCATCCTATTAATTGAGGAGAGGAGCGGCTGTAAATGAAGTCGCAGCATCCGGAGTTACAGCAACAATTCTCTTTAATCTGTTTCCATTGAAGCCACGCGGGCGCTTGCCTTTTAGTTGTGTCAAAAATAATTTGTGACACTAAAGACAAACATTGAATGTGGAATATCCGAGACGACCAGCCGGATCATAAAGCGAGGACAAGTAGGTCACATGGAAAACAGGCAATTTAGAGGGCTCGTTAGCATTTATTTATAGACCAAATATTGATACAATGTTTCAGTGGATGCAGCGACTGTTGAAGCTTGAAGTCCATGGACCCCATGCATGACCTAAACCTGAGCCCCCACTAATTCCCTATTATAATATTGCTGTCGCTATATGTAGCAGAGAGGCGTTTGTGCGCTACGAACCTGTCACTACTGCTACCTCCACACCTCCTTTAGCTACAGCACTGGATCATACAAAAAGGAGTTGTAATAGAATTTGGTATATTTGATGATGGGCCTGATAATCCGACCCCTAAAAATAATTTTTAACATTTTCCAAAATTTCCTATTCTGGCTACAATTGGCTGCCACAATGGTGACGTCAGTATGGAGGACACGTCATTGCTATGGCCAGTCTTTGGTATTATAGAAAAGTTGGTCCGGGTCCAAAAAAGAAAGTACTTCCAACTCAGATTTTTTTTTTTTAAACTTTGTTTATTAAAAAAATATACTTAGCACACGACTTGACCTTTATGGACCGTTTTTGTCATTATTTCAGTAGCTACATATACATAAATGAGCGCCCTGTCTGACTACAGGAATGTTTTTCCGCTCTACTCTTAAGTTGCCCCTAAGGGTCCAGTCCTCTGGAGCCCAAAGCATTCTGCAACCCCTGAAACCATACCGGGCCCTTAGAAAACCTCTTTCAATCTCCAGCATGTATTTTGGCTCCACGCTCAAGTTGCCCCTGGGGTTCTAGCCCTCTGGGGCCGATAGGAAATAAGGTCTCATTTTCCAGGATTGTCACTCCGTAAAACCGTCGCTGGCCGCAGTCACATGGCACTAATGACAGTATCTCTAGGTTGACTGCTGAAAGTTAATTTTCGGGATTGGAAAATGTCCTTAAACCGCCATCAATGTTGCCGAAGATTTCTGGCTATTGTGAGTTAGACAGTGACATTGGAGATGGAAACCAATTATTATTTTTGGTTCCCTATTGGGCTTTCATTTACTTACCCAAGCCTCATCCATATGGGCGCAGATCAACATTGATAGTCACTTTAGGGGACACTGTGATGCTAATTCGTGGACTGGTTGTAAACCACATGCTCTCCACCATGAAAGGGGTTTACCCATATCGGCCGTTTATTTAATTTCCACAGGATATTTGCTTGATCGTTGGGGGCCATTGCCCAATTTCTGATTTAAAAACACCCCGTCTCCTTTCTACTCCCAGGATTTAAGATTAAACAAGCCGAACCCCGAGTCTCTATGTGATCATAAATGCAAATAAAGCGAGAGATGGAAATTAAACACAATTTTTCACTTAATATTCCGACTAAAAAGGAAAGTGGAATCGCTAAATAAGCTGCTTAATATTTAATCCGGCTGCCCAGAAGGTAATGTGGTTTTTGCTCGTTTTGTCGTACAAGCCTCAGCTTAAGACCAAATATTTCATTTAGATACTAATCAAAGCATTTTACAGCTCCACGTGCGGACCCCAAAACTATTAATTATGCTACAAACCGTAATGAACTGCTATTAATAATATCCCTGCCGATCCTAGATATTTTCCAGATGAATAATTCAGTGCCGTGTTACAGTCGCATTAGGCTTATTTCCCTTTGCTGTTCTTCTTACGGACCAGCGAGCTGCGGCAGCTTCCGGATAGACTGATATTCCTGCCACTTGGAACGTTGTTAAATAAGACTCAGGGGTAGATTATAAAAAATAGATAATAGGAGTAATGAATGGGAGGTCAAATATGAATGGATACAATGTATTTTAGCAACGGCCACATTGTTTCTTGTACCTTTCTAGGACTGGATAGGGCCCTTTCCCCCATTGCCCCTCAGAATATCCCAAATTTTTTGAGGTGATGGAATGATGACTTGGCTACCGGTCATGGCTGATACAGTTGGGTAAGATTTAGCAATTTTTTTGTTCCACCACATGCAATTAGTGGTCATCTTGCTTGAGATCTGGTGACCGTGTAGCCACTGGAGGACATTGAGCTTATTTTCTTGTTGGCAAGACCAGTTTGCGAATACGCGTTTTGTGTTCTGGCCAATAGAAGATGGGTGGCCTGTGGCTATAAAGGGATGCCTATGGTCAGAAAAAATATTTAAGTAGGCTTTGCCATTTTAAGGATGATCAGTTGGTATGAAGAGGCTTAAAGTGCGCCAATAAAACATTTTCACCAACATTACACCACTAGAATCTTGAAAACAAAGCAGAATGGGTCCATGAAATTGCATGCCAAATTCTAACCCTGTAGGTCCAGCAAAATTCGAAATTCATCAAGCCACCCAAGGTTCTCCTAGTCTTCAATTACTTCATTTTGGTGCCACTGAAGACTGAGGTTTTTATCTTTTCCCTGCAGTACCCCATCCTCTTGAAGGTTCAACGCGCTGTGTAGAGATGAACAATTCCGAAAAAATTCTGTTCTTCATTGATTCTCCAAAATGTGCATCAAAATTCTGAACTTCTACCAGCTCTAGTGGCGTGTGAAGATTTTCTCCTGTAGACCATAAATGTTGCACATGGTTATTTAGTAACTGTTGCCTTCCGATCAGCTTAAACACGATTGGTCATTCTCCTCTGTCCTCTTCATTAACAAGGCGTTTTTGGTCAAAACGTGTTCAAATATTGTACAGCTTCTCCCCAAATACCAAGTCCTAAGAAAGGCTGCCACCTGCTTTATGTTACGTCAATGATTTGCACCAATCAACCCAGTGCCACATTGTAATAAGCATACGTGACCATCTAATAGTCAGCCAATGAAGCTGCTATGGCGACTGTGAGAGAACGGGGCTTAGCTTAGTCTGGCCCAATCTCCCTTTTTATGTGTAAACCCTCAATCATAAATAAGGGGAAACGCTTGGGCTGGACAAATCCCAGGAGCCAGGTAGCCAATGGGCCTAGAAATTTGCCCCTTGCACCCAACTTTTTGGGTTATTTTGTATTCATATCTATGTTGGTCAGTTACCTATTAAGTGTCTAGAGGGCTCATGTGGGACTCATTCAATAATCACCTCCTACAAAAATCTAGGCACCACGGAAAGGGCATATGGCTCATGCAGAGGAGGGGAGTGCATCGTTTATAGCTACTACATTTTGACCCCTTCGATTTACAGTTTTTTAGCTTTGCTTTGTTAAAACCTTTAACGGTGTCCCTAATAAAATTTTGATAGGTTCCTTTAAAACAATAGAGAAAAAATGAGGAGGCAACTTTTTGGGTTGCTTTCTGTTCATGTCTATGAAAGTATTAATTTCCAGACCACATAAAAGGTCTTACTAGCTCCAAATGTATACAGTACTTTGCCAACCTATGGGGTATACATGCCATCCTTCTCTCCTATAAAGGATAAAAAGGGCTAGGGGCACAACAATTTTCCCCCTAATGGGGCAATTGGCATCAACGTCATGCGGGTTTTGCCTTCCTCTGGATTAACAGGGCAGGATTACAGGTCCTGGTGTATTTTTTTCAACCTAATAAACTATGTAACAATTAGGGCACGGCCAGACGTGGTGGAGTTTTTCCGCTGCAAATGTTGGTGCAGATTTGGGGCAATTACGCAACGAATCTGCACCAAAATTTGCATATTTGACAGGTAATTCAGACGTTGCAGATATCACAGCGGACTTGCCACAGATTTCAGTTTTTTGCATTGCAGAGGCTGAAAATCGACATAAAATCCGTGAAGTGTGAACTCAGCCTTAGTGCATGCTGCGGAGGGAAAATTCCGCACCGCAGCCTATGGTCCGCAGCGGAGTTTTCCGCAACGTCTGAACTAACTTGCCCAAAAATGTATTGAAACAAATGTAAAAAACGGCCGCTGGAGAATTCCACTGAAATTCCGCCACATCTGGCCGTGCCCTTACCAGCAAGAAACCCCATTTTTATTTTTGCCCCCTCAGCTCTATGAACTCTCCAGGATACCAATGATAGTTTTAAAGTTTTTGCAAACAAGAAATGTTATAAAATTCCAAAAACATTTTAGTCTTTCAAGTCATCGTCATAGCAAATAACACGGACAGAGACAAAGGCAGTTTTTGGTTTTGAAGTTAAGTCTTTGATATATCTAAGACCTTTCCCGTGGATCTATATGAAGACAACATGGACGGTTGTGAGTTCAAATTACTGTTCAGGCTTTTATCAGGAAGCAAAATAAAAAGATTCTCGTCATTGCCCTCTGACCCCTATTATGATCATGGGAAACGCAGCGCAGCTATGTAGGGATCACTGCTTCTGTGTTTGCTTCAGTTTAGGTTTCACCCACCAGCTCGTTACTAGAACATTTCCCAACCTATTAAAATGACTGGCAGCTCACTGATACTTCACAGATACCCGTCACTTTAAACTGCTGCCAAGTTCTGTGTAGAAAATAAGATTAATAATGGTATTGATCATTATCAAAAAAGGAACCTCGTTTAGTTTATTTTTATACCAGGGGCTTCTGTTCTCACTTCTGGGGAAAACGGATGGGGAAAAAAATTACATCAAAATGACTGTTCCACGTGTTTCTCCGACTTCTATTCCAAGCTAATCAGCCGGCAACATGATTGAAGGGGTTAAATGGTGCCTTAGTAGGACCTATGGATTTCATAGAACGAGCTCTCGCACCCAGAATCCCCTCTATGAGCCCGATAAGAGAGACACTACCTAACATTGAACTGTTGTAGATGATCCATTCATCAGCAGGGGAAATGTATAGCCAGTCAAAATTACCCCAACAAATTCAGCTGTTTGTCAGGAATATCGTGAGAGGGATCAAAACTGATCATCATTATAGTAGTTATTTTCTTGTATATAGGGGGCAGTATTATAGTAGTTATATTCTTGTATATAGGAGCAGTATTATAGTAGTTATAGTCTTGTATATAGGGGGCAGTATTATAGTAGTTATATTCTTGTATATAGGAGCAGTATTATAGTAGTTATATTCTTGTATATAGGGGGCAGTATTATAGTAGTTATGTTCTTGTATATAGGAGCAGTATTATAGTAGTTATATTCTTGTATATAGGGGGCAGTATTATAGTAGTTATATTCTTGTATATAGGGGGCAGTATTATAGTAGTTATATTCTTGTATATAGGAGCAGTATTATAGTAGTTATATTCTTGTATATAGGGGGCTGTATTATAGTAGTTATATTCTTGTATATAGGAGCAGTATTATAGTAGTTATATTCTTGTATATAGGGGGCAGTATTATAGTAGTTATGTTCTTGTATATAGGAGCAGTATTATAGTAGTTATATTCTTGTATATAGGGGTCAGTATTATAGTAGTTATATTCTTGTATATAGGGGCAGTATTATAGTAGTTATATTCTTGTATATAGGGAGCAGTATTATAGTAGTTATATTCTTGTATATAGGGGCAGTATTACAGTAGTTATATTCTTGTATATAGTAGCAGTATTATAGTAGTTATATTCTTGCATAGGGGGCAGTATTATAGTAGTTATATTCTTGTATATAGGAGCAGTATTATAGTAGTTATATTCTTGTATAGAGCGGGGAGTATTATAGTAGTTATATTCTTGTATATAGGGGGCAGTATTATAGTAGTTATATTCTTGTATATAGGGGGCAGTATTATAGTAGTTATATTCTTGTATATAGGAGGCAGTATTATAGTAGTTATATTCTTGTATATAGGGAGCAGTATTATAGTAGTTATATTCTTGTATATAGGGGGCAGTATTATAGTAGTTATATTCTTGTATATAGGAGCAGTATTATAGTAGTTATATTCTTGTATATAGGGGGCAGTATTATAGTAGTTGTATTCTTGTATATAGGGGGCAGTATTATAGTAGTTATATTCTTGTATATAGGGGCAGTATTATAGTAGTTATATTCTTGTATATAGGAGCAGTATTATAGTAGTTATATTCTTGTATATAGGGGCAGTATTATAGTAGTTATATTCTTGTATATAGGGGGCAGTATTATAGTAGTTATATTCTTGTGCATAGGGGCAGTATTATAGTAGTTATATTCTTGTATATAGGGGGCAGTATTATAGTAGTTATATTCTTGTATATAGGAGCAGTATAATAGTAGTTATATTCTTGTATATAGGGGCAGTATTATAGTAGCTATATTCTTGTGCATAGGGGCAGTATTATAGTAGTTATATTCTTGTATATAGGAGCAGTATTATAGTAGTTATATTCTTGTATATAGGGGCAGTATTATAGTAGTTATATTCTTGTATATAGGGGCAGTATTATAGTAGTTATATTCTTGTATATAGGAGAAGTATTATAGTAGTTATATTCTTGTATATAGGAGCAGTATTATAGTAGTTATATTCTTGTATATAGGGGCAGTATAAGGCTGGGTTCACACAACCTATTTTCAGACGTAAACGAGGCGTATTATGCCTCGTTTTACGTCTGAAAATAGGGCTACAATACGTCGGCAAACATCTGCCCATTCATTTGAATGGGTTTGCCGACGTACTGTGCAGACGACCTGTAAATTACGCGTCGTCGTTTGACAGCTGTCAAACGACGACGCGTAAATTGACTGCCTCGGCAAAGAAGTACAGGGCACTTCTTTGCAACGTAATTTGAGCCGTTCTTCATTGAACTCAATGAAGAGCAGCTCAAGATTACAGGTGTCAAAGACGCCTGGCATAATACGAGGAGCTGCTTTTACGGCTGAAACGAGGCAGCTGTTTTCTCCTGAAAACAGTCTGTCATTTCAGCCGTAAAAGCCAGCTAGCGTGTGAACATACCCTTATAGTAGTTATATTCTTGTATATAGGAGCAGTATTATAGTAGTTATATTCTTGTATATAGGAGCAGTATTATATTAGATATATTCTTGTATATACGGGCAGTATTAAAGTAGTTATATTCTTGTATATAGGGGGCAGTATTATAGTAGTTATCTTCTTGTATATAGGAGGCAGTATTATAGTAGATATATTCTTGTATATAGGGGCAGTATTATACTAGTTATATTCTTGCATATAGGAGCAGTATTATAGTAGTTATATTCTTGTATATAGGAGCAGTATTATAGTAGTTATATTCTTGTATATAGGAGCAGTATTATAGTAGTTATATACTTGTATATAGGGACAGTGTTATAGTAGTTATATTCTTGTATATAGGGGCAGTATTATAGTAGTTATATTCTTGTATATAGGAGGCAGTATTATAGTAGTTATATTCTTGTATATAGGGGGCAGTATTATAGTAGTTACATTCTTGTATATAGGGGCAGTATTATAGTAGTTATATTCTTGTATATAGTGGGCAGTATTAGGGCGGGTTCACACATGGCGGAATTCCACTTAAATTCCGCTGCGGACACTCCGCAGCGTTAATCCGCAGCGGAGCCGTTTCTCCATTGACTTTCACTTTAATTTAGCAGTGTTCGTTTACACGATGCGTACAATTCCGCTGCGGAGCATAGGCTGCGGAGCGGAATTTGGTGTCCGCAGCATGCTCTGTCTGTTGCGGAGCAGTGGCGGACTCATGGCGGAATTTCTCCATTGACTTCAATGGAGATTCTAAGTTCCGCAATGAAGTCCGCAGCTGTCATGCACATGTCATGTGTGCTGCGGATGCGTCTTGCTTTTTTAACTTGACATTTCTTCATTCTGGCTGGACCTAGGTATTTCTAGGTCTACAGCCAGACTGAGGAAGTCAATGGGGCTCCCGTAATGACGGGAGCGTTGCTAGGAGACGTCTGTAAATAGTCACTGTCCAGGGTGCTGAAAGAGTTAAGCGATCGGCAGTAACTGTTTCTGCACCCGGGACAGTGACTACCGATCCCAATATACATGTATCTGTAAAAAAACATATAAGTTCATACTTACCGAGAACTCCCTTCGTCTGTCTCCAGTCCGGCCTCCCAGGATGACGTTTCAGTGTAAGTGACGGCTGCAGCCAATCACAGGCCAAGCACAGGCTGCAGCGGTCACATGGACTGGCGCGTCATCCAGGGAGGTCGGGCTGGATGCCGAAAGAGGGACGCGTCACCAAGACAACGGCCGGTAAGTATGAAAATCGTTTACTTTCACTAGGGAAAGTGCTGTCCCTTCTCTCTATCCTGCACTGATAGGGAGAAGGGAAGCACTTTTCCCGCAGTCTGCAGCAGCTAGTCCGCATCAATGTACTGCACATTTTGTGCAGATCCGCTGCAGAATCTGCAACGCAGATTCTGTGCGGCATCGATGCGGACAGTTGCGGAGGAATTCCGCCATGTGTGGTCATGCCCTTATAGTAGTTATATTCTTGTATATAGGAGCAGTATTATAGTGGTTATATTCTTGTATATAGGGGCAGTATTATAGTAGTTATATTCTTGTATATAGGGAGCAGTATTATAGTAGTTATATACTTGTATATATGGGCAGTATTATAGTAGTTATATTCTTGTATATAGGGGCAGTATTATAGTAGTTATAGTCTTGTATATAGGAGGCAGTATTATAGTAGTTATATTCTTGTATATAGAGGCAGTATTATAGTAGTTATATTCTTGTATATAGGTGGCAGTATTATAGTAGTTATATTCTTGTATATAGGAGCAGTATTATAGTGGTTATATTCTTGTATATAGGGGCAGTATTATAGTAGTTATATTCTTGTATATAGGGGGCAGTATTATAGTAGTTATATTCTTGTATATAGGGGGCAGTATTACAGTAGTTATATTCTTGTATATAGGGTCAGTATTATGTAGTTATATTCTTGTATATAGGGGCAGTATTATAGTAGTTATATTCTTGTATATAGGGGGCAGTATTATAGTAGTTATATTCTTGTATATAGGGGACAGTATTATACTAGTTATATTCTTGTATATAGGAGCAGTATTATAGTAGTTATATTCTTGTATATAGGGGCAGTATTATAGTAGTTATATTCTTGTATATAGGAGGCAGTATTATAGTAGATATATTCTTGTATATAGGGGCAGTATTATACTAGTTATATTCTTGCATATAGGAGCAGTATTATAGTAGTTATATTCTTGTATATAGGAGCAGTATTATAGTAGTTATATTCTTGTATATAGGGGGATAGTATTATAGTAGTTATATTCTTGTATATAGGAGGCAGTATTATAGTAGTTATATTCTTGTATATAGGGAGCAGTATTATAGTAGTTATATTCTTGTATATAGGGGGCAGTATTATAGTAGTTATATTCTTGTATATAGGAGCAGTATTATAGTAGTTATATTCTTGTATATAGGGGGCAGTATTATAGTAGTTGTATTCTTGTATATAGGGGGCAGTATTATAGTAGTTATATTCTTGTATATAGGGGCAGTATTATAGTAGTTATATTCTTGTATATAGGAGCAGTATTATAGTAGTTATATTCTTGTATATAGGGGCAGTATTATAGTAGTTATATTCTTGTATATAGGAGGCAGTATTATAGTAGTTATATTCTTGTATATAGGGGACAGTATTATAGTAGTTATGTTCTTGTATATAGGAGCAGTATTATAGTAGTTATATTCTTGTATATAGGAGCAGTATTATAGTAGTTATATTCTTGTATATAGGGGCAGTATTATAGTCGTTATATTCTTGTCCATAGGAGAGGATAGACGTGTGCTTGTGAGCTCCCTGTTAGGACTATGCATGGCTTCTGACCCAGGTGGAGGGGAGGGGTCCTGGGCTGATGATCCTGGGAAAGCCCAGAGTCTGGAGTTTGGCCTGCAGCATGGAGATGGTGGAGGTGATGATCTGGAAATGGTGGCTGGTGAGTCAACTGAATCTCATGATGTTGGTGAATTGTGCACAAAAATGACAAAGAAAAATATCTTTAAAATGGAAATGCAAGTTCGCAAATTGAGAACTGAAATTAACCAAGAGACTGATCCAAAGGCAAAGCTGATGAAATGTGAGTGTCTGGATGTTTGCACACGTGAGCTGGTGATATTGAAGGAGAGATTGCAGAAAGAATCATGCACAGTACCCAAAATAAAGAACTGGGCAATTGAGAACAAAAGGGAGACCAGAGCCCAAACTGTGAAGAGAAAAAATATCATTGCAAAAAAAGACACTGACTATAATATTGTGTATAATATTGTGGAGCAGGGAAATCATGGAAGATATGAGTGTGCAGTGGCTGGAGGATCACATCTCTCATCATGTGTGGGGTCTGTGCAATCAGCCAACACAAATGCTGCTAAAGCTGCAGAGAAATGTGTGCCAGCTGACGAGGGGTTAACTGCAGTAGACTCTATGTGCAGTACAGATGAAGAGAATGCGAGTGGCACTATACTGACATTGTAAGTGAGACCTCGCTCAGCGCGGTGATTGACAGTCTGATATCTGATGAACCAGCGGCACAGGCTGAGACGGACATTGCAGACCCTGTTCTGGAGGTTCAGCCGCCCGCAGTGACAGTGAATGGAGTGCAGGTTACACAGCGATCAGGAGCAGACACAGGAGGATCTGCAGTACAATCAGCTGAGGAGAGGTCCAGTCCTGACCCACCTGCTGACAGACCTCAGTACAGGAGACTGTTCTCCAACGTCACAAGACCGACTAACCCCACACCTCAGAGGAGGAACGTGGTCAGAATCAGGTACTCAGGACCAGAGGAAAACCTCCCCTCCAGACTCCACATTGGGAAAGTTTTGTTGAAGGAGTTTATGAAGTTTAAAGCTTCTGAGGTGTTCGCTCTGATCCATGTTCCCTCCAGCAGGAATTATGACATCAGTTTCAAGCTGCAATATAGTCTAGACTTGTTCTGGAGTATTTATAATGATACAAAGGAGCACGCGATGTGGGAGCATCTACATGTCATCCAGCTGACTAAACCCCAGGTAGTCACCGCCACCGTCCTGTTCCAGTCTGAGGTGGTGGCTCTGGCAGATTTGCAGCACTAGTTGAGCAGATATTGTGAGGTGAAGAGACTGCCAACAAAGATCTATGATGAGGAGGAGATCTGGAATGGAGGATATTCTGTCAAGATCCAGCTGGTTCAGGAGAATGGAGTGACCAGACATCTGCCGCACTCCTTCTACCTGGGCTCGGAGAGAGGCGTATGTTACTACCCTGGTCAACCGCGACTGTGCCATAGATGTGGGGGCAGACACCTGGCATTCAACTGTTCCCGTATTAAGTGCTCACTATGTGGTCAGTTTGGGCATGTGAAGGACGATTGTACAGGACCTGTCATATGTAACCTGTGCTTGGGACCTGGACATACATTCCGGGAGTGTCCGCATGCAGAACATAATAAAGAGGAGACCTTTAAAGAAGCCATGGAGGAAGAGCAGGAGGATTTCTCCATATGTGTAGAAACGACCCCAGAACCTGGAAGTCCCAGCGAGGATGTGAGCCAAAGTACCAGAGACCCTGCTCCAGAGACGAATGCCCCATCTGTGGAGGCTGCACAAGTGTCACCAGCCACTGAAAATAGAGGTCATGCTAAAAGTAAAATATCCAGTCACTCTGTCACCAAAACATCTAAACATCTGCCCAACACCAGTAAGGAACCAGCTGATCCAGCCGCAGCGACCAGTAAGGAACCAGCTGATCCAGCCGCAGCGGCCAGTAAAAAACCAGCTGGGCCAGCCGCAGCGACCAGTAAAAAACCAGCTCATGTAACCAGGATGAGGCTGAATATCACCTCCTATTAATGTGAACAGTGTGAAGAATAGGAGCAGGTGGCAGGCGATATTCCAGCGTCTGTCTGACGACAAAACCAATGTCCTCTTTATACAAGAGACTTATCTACAGAGTAATATCCCTGCAGTCACCACATCTAGTGGGACAGTGAAACTCTCAGCTGCTGTATCAAGACTTCTAGCCCAAACTCCGTTTATATCATAGAGGTTCACTATATGTCATAAATGTGGTGACCGTGTACCATCTGTGGTGTGCGCGATGCTGCCCGGTCACCAATAAAGAAGAACTCTCCTGTAATACTGTCTAGAATAATATCATGAAAAATAGTTGAAACAATCTATACTGGAGCAATATTCATATATTATGGTTTGTTTAATGATTGTGATGTTATTAAGAGACAAATGTTTATTTTCTTTTTCTGTTATGAGTGTATTGCAAAGGTATTGTAATAATTTGTTGTAAGTTTTCAAATAAAAAAAGATAATTATAGTAGTTATATTCTTGTATATAGGGAGCAGTATTATAGTAGTTATATTCTTGTGCATAGGGGCAGTATTATAGTGGTTATATTCTTGTGCATAGGGGCAGTATTATAGCAGTTATATTCTTGTATATAGGAGCAGTATTATAGTAGTTATATTCTTGTATATAGGGGGCAGTATTATAGTAGTTATATTCTTGTATATAGGGGGCAGTATTATAGTAGTTATATTCTTGTATATAGGGGGCAGTATTATAGTAGTTATATTCTTGTATATAGAGGGCAGTATTATAGTAGTTATATTCTTGTATATAGGGGCAGTATTATAGTAATTATATTCTTGTATATAGGAGCAGTATTATAGTACTTATATTCTTGTATATAGGAGCAGTATTATAGTAGATATATTCTTGTATATAGGGGCAGTATTATAGTAGTTATATTCTTGTATATAGGGGGCAGTATTATAGTAGTTATATTCTTGTATATAGGAGGCAGTATTATAGTAGTTATATTCTTGTATATAGGAGGCAGTATTATAGTAGTTATATTCTTGTATATAGGAGCAGTATTATAGTAGTTATATTCTTGTATATAGGAAGCAGTATTATAGTAGTTATATTCTTGTATATAGGAGCAGTATTATAGTAGTTATATTCTTGTATATAAGGGCAGTATTATAGTAGTTATATTCTTGTACATAGGGGGCAGTATTATAGTAGTTATATTCTTGTATATAAGGGCAGTATTATAGTAGTTATATTCCTGTATATATGGGCAGTATTATAGTAGTTATATTCTTGTATATAGGGGGCAGTATTATAGTAGTTATATTCTTGTATATAAGGGCAATATTATAGTAGTTATATTCTTGTATATAAGGGCAGTATTATAGTAGTTATATTCCTGTATATAAGGGCAGTAATATAGTAGTTATATTCTTGTATATAGGGGGCAGTATTATAGTAGTTATATACTTGTATATAGGGGCAGTATTATAGTAGTTATATTCTTGTATATAGCGGGCAGTATTATAGTAGTTATATTCTTGTATATAGGGGGCAGTATTATAGTAATTATATTCTTGTATATAGGGGGCAGTATTATAGTAGTTATATTCTTGTATATAGGTGCAGTATTATAGTAGTTATATACTTATATATAGGAGCAGTATTATAGTAGTTATATTCTTGTATATAGGGGCAGTATTATAGTAGTTATATTCTTGTATATAGGGGGCAGTATTCTAATAGTTATATTCTTGTATATAGTGGGCAGTATTATAGTAGTTATATTCTTGTATATAGGGGCAGTATTATAGTAGTTATATTCTTGTATATATGAGCAGTATTATAGTAGTTATATTCTTGTATATAGGGGGCAGTATTCTAATAGTTATATTCTTGTATATAGTGGGCAGTATTATAGTAGTTATATTCTTGTATATAGGGGCAGTATTATAGTAGTTATATTCTTGTATATATGAGCAGTATTATAGTAGTTATATTCTTGTATATAGGGGGCAGTATTATAGTAGTTATATTCTTGTATATAGGGGCAGTGTTATAGTAGTTATATTCTTGTATATAGGGGCAGTATTATAGTAGTTATATTCTTGTATATAGGAGCAGTATTATAGTAGTTATATTCTTGTATATAGGAGCAGTATTATAGTAGTTAAATTTTAGTTCCAAATAGTATAATGTGTTAGGGTATGTGCACACACACTAATTAGGTCCGTAATTGATGGACGTATTTCGGCCGCAAGTACCGGACCGAACACAGTGCAGGGAGCCGGGCTCCTAGCATCATAGTTATGTACGATGCTAGGAGTCCCTGCCTCGCTGCAGGACAACTGTCCCCCTGCCTTCACATCATAGTCCCGTCTGCGATTCAGTTCTGGAGAAAACATATTACAACCGCATTATGTAGATTATCCTGTACATTTCTTCTTACTACAATCTGTTCCTGTCATTGACATGTAACACCCTCTATAGGGTGAGAAATGGATGAATACACCGAACTGCGTCCGCCCTCCCCAAGGAACGGTTAATATATTGCTGATCGATTTTTGTGCTGGCCTGATGGCGAGAATAATGTGATAATAAGTTCAGTCCCCACAGTCGGATGGTGAAGCGGTTAATGAGTGCATTCTGTGTATAGGCATCAGTGACAGATGTCTGTATACTGTTATATCAAGTGTCATATATTTTGGGTCACAGCTATGATTTTTTTATAGGTTTCACTTCGGCCAAGTTATCACCCCAGGGTTTCATCGCAGTATGGCCCCTGTAGTACTTTCCCTCAGCATGTAGATGCAGATAACTGGAATACATCTCATCCCTGTTCACACGATGCAGTTGTGGTTATTTGTTGGCTTTATAGAACGCATAATATTTTTGAAATGATGATATTCTAGTTGCGGAGTTTTTGTGATCTCATTGACTTCTCTGGGGAAAACCAATAAAAACCAGATCATGGATGAGCGAGAGTGGCAAATGCTGGACCAAGGGGCAACAGAGAAATCAGGGCCAGCGCATTCAGTGAGGATTCAAAAAGTCATCAGATGATTAAAAAGTACAGACAACGCTAAATACAAGGCAGAAAGCAATATAACTGGTGCCAGACAGGTGCCAGGAATGAGTCTAAATAATGTGGGCTCTTTCCTGATCGGGCAATTGCACCACCTGTCATCCTGGTGTATTATAGGGTTTTTTCTCACTAAGACATCCCCTTTTTATATGCAATATTTGGGCAAATGAACATCATAAACGGATGGGTTGCCTCTTGGACCCCCCTCTATGAGTCAAAACAGAGGGCGCTAGAACAGAGCAGCTCCACTCTGTCTGACCTGGGCTATCCATGTATTGCATAATTGGACACGGGGGAGGGGGGCCTGTCGATCAATTTATCTGTGGGCCGACTTCAACTGCAATAGGGGTAGTCTTCATGAGTCAATCCTTTTTGGGTTAAATGGGTGGTGACAAGGCTTATAGGATGGCGGGTGACATAAGTTCCTTCCGCCCAGATCTACAATCCTTTCCACCTATATGACCGCTGTGGTAAACAGTGGCCACAATGCACAAAAAATGGGGAATGTGTAAATACACCCTTAACGCACCATGTTGCACCTGTACGTCCTGGTGCGGGGTGAGAGGTATGGAGCGCGGTCACGTTTTACAGCCGACACCTAGGACTAACAGCCCGGAAAGGCGATCACATTGCTCCTGGCTGTTTAATCCCTCAAATGCTGTGGTCAATCGTGACCGCAGCATCTGAGGCGTTTAAAAGAGGGGACGGCCCCCTCCGACAGCTCATCACCCCCCCCAAAACGAGATCAGGGGGTGACGATGGTTGTCATGGCAGCCAGGAGCCTAATGAAGGCCCCCAGAGCTGCCTCCACTCTGCCTCTGGTGGTCTGTGGCAGGGCTTAACAGACCACTTGTAAAAATGACAATATATTGTAATACATTAGTATTGCAGTATATTGTACCAGCGATCAAACTATCGCTGTTTCAAGTCACCTAGGGGGCTAATAAAGTGTGTGAAAATAAGTGAAAAGAGGTGAAATAGCAGTGAAAAAAAATTGAAAATAAAGAAAAGTTAAAAAAAAACAACCTTTTCCCATTTTTCATCTGAAGTAATGTAAAAAAGTAAACAAAATTATCGTTGCGTCCGTAAAAGTCTGAACTATTACAATATAGCATTCTTTAATGCGTACGGTGAACGGCGTAAAAAAAATAAATTTAAAAGCGCAAAATCACTGTTTTTTGATCAACTCAGCTCCAAAAATTTTTGGGATAAAAAGTGATCAAAAAGTCATATTTATCAACAAATGGTACCAATAAAAACTACAGCTCGTCCCGCAAAAAATAAGCCCTCAAACGCTCAATGCACGGAAAATTTAAAAAGTTCTGGCTCTCAGAATGCGGTGAAACCAAACTAGTTTTGTTTTTTAACAAAGTTTTTGTTTTTTTTAAAGTAGTAAAATATAAAAAATATAGTTATCTTGTTGTTTTTACCGCACGGTGAAAGATGTAAAAACGGAACCCAAAAAATAATGGAGGAATCGCAGTTTTTTCAGATTTCATCCCGCAAATAATTTTATTTCAGCTTCCCAGTACATTATATGGTACTTTAAATGCCACCAATAGACACTAAAACTCCTCCCGCAAAAGATAAGCCCTCACACCGCTCTATTGACGGAAAAATAAAAACCGTTATGGCTCTTGGAATGGTTTCTATCTTGGGAGCTCTCGGAATCTTTGTGTCATGCTCCGCCCCTTTGGCTATGCAATAAACATAACACAATGTATCTTTTTTATTATTGAAGTGTTTCTTTCTCAGTCATGGATAATTCAGTGCACTAAACCTCACTCCACCTGTGCATCACTGAGGGTCATTGCAGCTTATAATACAACAGTAATAATAATATGGTTTCATGTTTCCTTTTAGGACATGCACGTGATCAGCACTGATGAAAACCAAGTATTTGTTGCCATTCAAGAGTGGAATCAGAACGAGACGTACAACCTCTACATCTCCGACACTCGGGGGATATTCTTTACACTTGCGCTGGAAAACGTGAAGAGCATTAAGAGTCCGGAGGGGAACGTCATGATTGACCTCTATGAGGTATGTCACTGTGGCTCATAGATATGTCTCTCTTGTCCTGGAAGCGTGGAAAAAATAATAATAAAAGAAGTCAGACATGAAGTCAAAATGATATAGCACAGGGTCTACTGACTGCTGCAGAACTATAACTCCTAACATGCATGGACAGCCCGCTGCAGAACTATAACTCCTAACATGTATGGACAGCCCGCTGCAGAACTATAGCTCCTAACATGCATGGACAGCCCGCTGCAGAACTATAACTCCTAACATGCATGGACAGCCCGCTGCAGAACTATAACTCCTAACATGCATGGACAGCCCGCTGCAGAACTATAACTCCTAACATGCATGGACAGCCCGCTGCAGAACTATAACTCCTAACATGCATGGACAGCCTGCTGCAGAACTATAACTCCTAACATGCATGGACTGACTGCTGCAGAACTATAACTCCTAACATGCATGGACTGACCGCTGCAGAACTATAAATCCTAACATGCATGGACAGCCTGCTGCAGAACTATAACTCCTAACATGCATGGACAGCCCGCTGCAGAACTATAACTCCTAACATGCATGGACAGCCTGCTGCAGAACTATAACTCCTAACATGCATGGACAGCCCGCTGCAGAACTATAACTCCTAACATGCATGGACAGCCCGCTGCAGAACTATAACTTCTAACATGCATGGACAGCCCGCTGCAGAACTATAACTCCTAACATGCATGGACAGCCTGCTGCATGTTTGCTTTAATGGTTGTTACAAGTTTAAAATAAATTTTGAAACCGACCTCAGGTCTTATGCACATGGCTGTATTAAGGCTGCGCTTTGTATGGAGCCATAGTACGGCTGCCATAGAGGCTAATGAGATCTCTACTGTACCTTAATGAGACGTCTACAGTACGCCCGACCTCTACTGTGCCTCATGACACCTCTACTGTACCTCCATGACACCTCTACTGTACCTCCATGACACCTCTACTGTACCTCCATGACACTTCTACTGTACCTCCATGACACCTCTACTGTACCTCCATGACACCTCTACTGTACCTCCATGACACTTCTACTGTACCTCATGACACCTCTACTGTACCTTAATGAGACATCTACAGTACACCCAACCTCTACTGTACCTCATGATACCTCTACTGTACCTCCATGACACCTCTACTGTACCTCCATGACACCTCTACTGTACCTCCATGACACCTCTACTGTACCTCCGTGACACTTCTACTGTACCTCCGTGACACCTCTACTGTACCTCGTGACACCTCTACTGTACCTCGTGACACCTCTACTGTACCTCATGACACTTCTACTGTACCTCCATGACACCTCTACTGTAGCTCCATGACACCTCTACTGTACCTCCATGACACTTCTACTGTACCTCCATGACACCTCTACTGTACCTCCATGACACCTCTACTGTACCTCCATGAGACCTCTGTTGTACCTCCATGAGATCTCTACTGTTCCTCCATGAGACCTCTACTGTACCTCCATGACATCTCTACTGTACCTCCATGTGACCTTTTCTGTACCTCCATTAGATCTCTACTGTATCTCCATGAGATCTTTACTGTACCTCCATGACATCTCTACTGTACCTCCATGAGACCTCTAATGTACCTCCATGAGACCTCTACTGTACCTCCATGAGACCTCTACTGTACCTCCACGAGACCTCTATTGTACCTCCATGAGACCTTTACTGTACCTCCATGACATCTCTACTGTACCTCCATGTCATCTCTACTGTGCTTCCATGAGACTTTTTCTGTACCTCCATGAGATCTCTACTGTACCTCCATGACATCTCTACTGTACCTCCATGAGATCTCTACTGTACCTCATGACACCACTACTGTACCTCCATGGCACCTCTACTGTACCTCATGGCACCTCTACTGTACCTCATGACACCTCTGCTGTACCTCCATGAGACCTCTACTGTACCTCCATGACACTTCTACTGTACCTGCATGACACCTCTACTGTACCTCCATGAGACCTCTGTTATACCTCCATGACATCTCTACTGTGCCTCCATGAGACCTCTACTGTACCTCCATGAGACCTCTACTGTACCTCCATGACACCTCTACTGTACCTCCATGACACCTCTACTGTACCTCCATGACATCTCTACTGTACCTCCATGCAACCTTTTCTGTACCTCTCTACTGTACCTCTATGAGACCCCCTACGTGCCTCCATGATATCTCCACTGTACCTCCATGACATCTCTACTGTACCTCCATGAGACCTCTAATGTACATCCATGAGATTTCTACTGTACCTCCATGACCTCTCTACTGTACCTCCATGAGACCTCTACTGTACCTCCATGACCTCTCTACTGTACCTCCATGAGACCTCTACTGTACCTCCATGAGACCTCTACTGTACCTCCATGAGACCTCTATTGTACCTCCATGACAACTCTACTGTTCCTCTGACATCTCTACTGTGCTTCCATGAGACCTTTTCTGTACCTCCATGAGATCTCTACTGTACCTCCATGACATCTCTACTGTACCTCCATGACATCTCTACTGTACCTCCATGAGACTTCTATTGTACCTCCATGACACCTCTACTGTACCTCCATGACACCTCTACTGTACCTCCATGACATCTCTACTGTACCTCCATGCAACCTTTTCTGTACCTCTCTACTGTACCTCTATGAGACCCCCTACGTGCCTCCATGAGATCTCCACTGTACCTCCATGACATCTCTACTGTACCTCCATGAGACCTCTACTGTACATCCATGACCTCTCTACTGTACCTCCATGACCTCTCTACTGTACCTCCATGAGACCTCTACTGTACCTCCATGAGACCTCTACTGTACCTCCATGATAACGCTACTGTACCTCCATGACCTCTCTACTGTACCTCCATGAGACCTCTACTGTACCTCCATGAGACCTCTATTGTACCTCCATGACAACTCTACTGTTCCTCTGACATCTCTACTGTGCTTCCATGAGACCTTTTCTGTACCTCCATGAGATCTCTACTGTACCTCCATGACATCTCTACTGTACCTCCATGAGATCTCTACTGTACCTCCATGAGACCTCTATTGTACCTCCATGAGACCTCTACTGTGCCTCCATGACATCTCTACTGTACCTCCATGAGACTTCTATTGTACCTCCATGACATCTCTGCTGTACCTCCATGAGACCTCTTCTGTGCCTCTGACATCTCTACTGTACCTCCATGACATCTCTACTGTACCTCCATGACATCTCTACTGTACCTCCATGAGACTTCTATTGTACCTCCATGAGACCTCTTCTGTGCCTCTGACATCTCTACTGTACCTCCATGACATCTCTTCTGTACCTCCATGACGTCTCTACTGTACCTCCATGACACCTCTACTGTACCTCCATGACACCTCTACTGTGCCTTCATGCACCTCTACTGTACCTCCATGACACCTCTACTGTACCTCCATGACATCTCTGCTGTACCTCCATGAGACCTCTGTTGTACCTCCATGACATCTCTACTGTACCTCCATGAGACCTGTGTTGTACCTCCATGACATCTCTACTGTACCTCCATGAGACCTCTACTGTACCTCCATGACACCTCTACTGTACCTCCATGACATCTCTACTGTACCTCCATGACACCTCTAGTGTACCTCCATGACATCTCTGCTGTACCTCCATGAGACCTCTGTTGTACCTCCATGACATCTCTACTGTGCCTCCATGAGACCTCTACTGTACCTCCATGACATCTCTGCTGTACCTCCATGAGACCTCTGTTGTACCTCCATGACATCTCTACTGTACCTCCATGAGACCTGTGTTGTACCTCCATGACATCTCTACTGTACCTCCATGAGACCTCTACTGTACCTCCATGACACCTCTACTGTACCTCCATGACATCTCTACTGTACCTCCATGACACCTCTAGTGTACCTCCATGACATCTCTGCTGTACCTCCATGAGACCTCTGTTGTACCTCCATGACATCTCTACTGTGCCTCCATGAGACCTCTACTGTACCTCCATGAGACCTCTACTGTACCTCCATGCAACCTTTTCTGTACCTCCATAAGATCTCTACTGTACCTCCATGAGACCCCCTACGTGCCTCCATGAGATCTCTACTGTACCTCCATGACATCTTTACTGTACCTCCATGAGACCTCTAATGTACATCCATGAGATCTCTACTGTACCTCCATGACCTCTCTACTGTACCTCCATGAGACCTCTACTGTACCTCCATGAGAACTCTATTGTACCTCCATGAGACCTCTACTGTACCTCCATGATACCTCTACTGTACCTCCATGAGATCTCTATTGTACCTCCATGACAACTCTACTGTTCCTCTATGACATCTCTACTGTGCTTCCATGAGACCTTTTCTGTACCTCCATGAGATCTCTACTGTACCTCCATGACATCTCTACTGTACCTCCATGAGATCTCTACTGTACCTCCATGAGACCTCTATTGTACCTCCATGACACCTCTACTGTACCTTCATGAGACCTCTACTGTGCCTCCATGACATCTCTACTGTACCTCTATGACATCTCTACTGTACCTCTATGACATCTCTACTGTACCTCCTTGACATCTCTACTGTACCTCCATGAGACTTCTATTGTACCTCCATGACATCTCTACTGTACCTCCATGACATCTCTACTGTACCTCCATGACATCTCTACTGTACCTCCATGAGACTTCTTCTGTGTCTCTGACATCTCTACTGTACCTCCATGAGACTTCTATTGTACCTCCATGACACCTCTACTGTGCCTTCATGCACCTCTACTGTACCTCCTTGACACCTCTACTGTACCTCCATGACATCTCTGCTGTACCTCCATGAGACCTCTGTTGTACCTCCATGACATCTCTACTGTACCTCCATGAGACCTCTACTGTACCTCCATGACACCACTACTGTACCTCCATGACATCTCTACTGTACCTCCATGACATCTCTACTGTACCTCCATGACACCTCTACTGTACCTCCATGAGACCTCTGTTGTACCTCCATGGCATCTCTACTGTACCTCCATGACATCTCTACTGTACCTCCATGACATTTCTGCTGTACCTCCATGAGACCTCTGTTGTACCTCCATGACATCTCTACTGTACCTCCATGAGACCTCTACTGTACCTCCATGACACCACTACTGTACCTCCATGAGACCTCTGTTGTACCTCCATGACCTCTCTACTGTACCTCCATGACACCTCTACTGTACCTCCATGACACCTCTACTGTACCTCCATGACACCTCTACTGTACCTCCATGACACCTCTACTGTACCTCCATGAGACCTCTGTTGTACCTCCATGACATCTCTACTGTACCTCCATGAGACCTGTGTTGTACCTCCATGACATCTCTACTGTACCTCCATGAGACCTCTACTGTACCTCCATGACACCTCTACTGTACCTCCATGACATCTCTACTGTACCTCCATGACACCTCTACTGTACCTCCATGACATCTCTGCTGTACCTCCATGAGACCTCTGTTGTACCTCCATGACATCTCTACTGTACCTCCATGAGACCTCTACTGTACCTCCATGACACCACTACTGTACCTCCATGACATCTCTACTGTACCTCCATGACATCTCTACTGTACCTCCATGACACCTCTACTGTACCTCCATGAGACCTCTGTTGTACCTCCATGACATCTCTACTGTACCTCCATGACATCTCTACTGTACCTCCATGACATCTCTACTGTACCTCCATGACACCTCTACTGTACCTCATGACAACTCTACTGTACCTCATGACACCTCTATTGTACCTCCATGACACCTCTACTATACCTCCATGACACCTCTACTGTACCTCCATGACACCTCTACTGTACCTCCATGACATCTCTACTGTACCTCCATGACACCTCTACTGTACCTCCATGACACCTCTACTGTACCTCCATGACATCTCTACTATACCTCCATGACACCTCTAATGTACCTCCATGACACCTCTACTGTACCTCCATGACATCTGTGCTGTACCTCCATGACATCTCTACTATACCTCCATGACACCTCTAATGTACCTCCATGACACCTCTACTGTACCTCCATGACATCTGTGCTGTACCTCCATGAGATCTCTGTTGTACCTCCATGAGTTCTGAGGTTTATTCACACGTTGTAGTTATGTTGTTATTCTTGCCTTTGCAAAAACTGCAACATGACTGCCACGTGTGAACATACCTTTACACTGATGACATGTAAATCTATTCTTCTCACACACCAGACCCACGCTACATAATAAGAGGTCACATGTTAGTAGAAGGCAGGGTGGACGTTCCTTCTCCTCTTTTGGCTTCATCGCTTCCACTCTGCTGGTATATTGACATCCGACCAATTCTATCAGCACCAAAATATCCGGCGAGCTTAAAAGCCTGTCTCAGATTGATGTGTTTTTCAGCTGCATCAATTTTTCCTAGGTAGCAGGGATAAAGGGGATGTTCCTGGCAAACAAGAAGACTGACAAGCAGGTAAAGACTTTCATCACATACAATAAAGGAAGAGATTGGCACCTGCTCCAGGCCCCTGACACGGATCTGCGAGGAAACCCGGTGAACTGCCTGCTGGTGCGTAAACCAATAAAAAACATGATAATGTGCCAGGAATGATCCACAAATGCCGAAAATCATGTCAAATAAAAAATACATTTAAGGTCTTGGACACTCAAGCTCCGTGGTGGTCCCTGGGCAGAATGTGTTGGGGCCCTCAAGCAATTTTTTGGAGAAAGAGAAACGAAGAGTAATGACTCCAAAATTATAGTGCCTAGATAATACCACCCGATAGTGCCCACATAAGATTCCTACAATACAATGCCAACGTAAAAGTAATATATAGTGCCCAAATAATACCACTATACAGAGCCGTAATGTTTGTTCACGATGAGCCACCAAGAAGGGAGTACAGCATTAGACAAGCTTGGGGGGGATGTGGTGTTGAAGGCCCTTAAATAGTAAAGGCCACAGGGTAATTGCCCATTTTTCTGGTACAGAGCTCCAAATCCCCTGCACAGACATGATCACATTCTATCTGCCTGCTGCCACCACTAGGGGGAGCTCACTGCATACTATGTTATTATTGAATCATTGTATGAACAATAAGCAGTCAGCACCAAAGCTCCCCCTAGTGGTGGTTGCTGGTATCCATAATTCTGTTGTACTACAGTTTGTCTACGCAGGGGATTTGGAGCTTTGTATCGGATAAACAGATCACCGGCTACAAAGATGTATTAAGAAGTTAATCAGCAAATAATTTTGACGTGAGTTCACACATTGCAGATTTGGCGCAGCTTTTATATGTTTTTTTGAAAGGAGGATCCTAAAGGGATGAGGATTGTGCCTTGATAACAGTTTGGTTGCAGTTTTTTATTTTGCAACAAAAAATGTGGCCCTATGTAGCCCTATGTGAGCTAGGCTTTGCTCTATATGTTTCCTCCATTAGAAACATGCATGGGAAAACTGTAAATTGCACATGTGGGGGGGGGGGGTGTGGGGGTGTAAAAAAATAGGTAAATAAAACTAACAAAAATATAAAGCTTTATTATACTGTACACAGACATCTATAAAATAGACAAAGCTGTAAAACGTGCTGGTAAATTATAAACTGGCGTGTAGTTCTACACATGACCACTAGATGGGGGAAGGGAGCTGCAGATGGTGCCGGCACTTTAATAAGCTGTAATTTTTGTTGTGCTGTTAACACTATTTTTAGTATAATGATGGACCTTGTGCAAATTGAAATCCAGGTCATCGTGGTAATGTCCTACCGAGAAAATAATAACAAAAAGCAGCGACGGTTTCACAACTTTGTGTAAAGGTTCAGATAGCACCAGATACGTGGAAGGGTGAGGTTTTGCACGGATAGGGGCCCAACCCAAACATAAATATAAAAGAGTATCCGGCACACCAATATAGAAAAAAAGGTATTTTTTATTTTGTTTCTAATGCCAGTGGCAGAGTACGACGTTTCGGTCTAGGTGACCTTCATCAGGCACTGAGCCGTGCTGGGCAACTGAATTGACGAGCGCTAGTGGTGCTGATAGCGGCTGGCCGCTGTATCATGGCGCCATGATACAGCGGCCAGCCGCTATCAGCACCACTAGCGCTCGTCAATTCAGTTGCCCAGCACGGCTCAGTGCCTGATGAAGGTCACCTAGACCGAAACGTCGCACTCTGCCACTGGCATTAGAAACAAAATAAAAAATACCTTTTTTTCTATATTGGTTTCACAACTTTCTTCTTAATAGTAAAAATACAAAAAGCCGAGAAAAATCAAAAACTCTCCGTAGATAATTCTGGAATGGTCTCGTTAGATCTCGTTAGATCTTAACAGCAAAACTCCAAGTCTGGAAATGCAAAATTGGAATGTGGTACAGAGCAAAATATGCAGTCAATGCTCAGGGTAGGATTTATACTCTCAGTAAGGGCTCTTGCCTGCTACTGTAATACCTATGGAGAAGGTAAGACCTCAGATCCGGGTGATCTAGACCTGCATGGGGCTCTCGCTTTCTACATGCAATTCAACCAGCATAAGGTCAATCTAGTCCTGCCCTTCCGAAAGAAAATGGGACAGTTTTCCTTATGGGTCCCCATGTCTTAGGAAATTGCATGTAGTGGGTCGAGATATATTACAGATGTATTCTCCACCAGCAGCATTGCTCAGGGAGGCATCAAATGGCGCGACATGGAATTACGATGGGTGCGAAACACGGTCTCATAAGGACTTTATGTGCGATGGTACAGGTTTGAGGTTTGGTGTACACGGATTTGCCATGTGCATGGCGCTAACTTACGGGGTGCTGTTCTAACGATCAGTGGGGGTCCCAGCGTTCGTAATGCCACCAATCTAACATTTAGCACTTATCTAGTCCTTATTTTATAAATGCTTTTGGCTGGAATACCCCTTTAAGTTACATGAGCACCACCTGGTGAGACAAGTCTTCAAAGCAATACATTTAAATGTGGTCATAATCTCCATATAGCTGGTACCAAAGCAGTTTCATGTATTCAGGTAACCAGGCTGCCACCTGGTGGTCAAAGATACAACATCAATGTGGGTAATAGATTATATTTAAGACTGTGTATATATATATTTGGTGCCGAGACATCACAGATTCGGACTGGCCATCTGCACTAGTACTCTGGATAAGACAACTTCATATAAAATCCTGTTATGTTTCCTTTTTCAGCCATATTGTTCTTTACATCTACACTTGAAGGTGTCTGAAAATCCCTATACTACTGGTAACATCGCCAGCCGAGATACAGCTCCAGGAATCATCGTGGCTTCAGGTACTTAGGACTATGTACTGTACATACCCATGTAGTCGAGCTGAGTTCGTCATTTGTCACATCTCATGGGGACATCCCAAAGGATATACATAGAACGACCGCTAAACCACTCTATGTACAAATGAAAGAGTTAAAAAAAACAAATTTAGCTCTGCTACCTCTGTCATTGTCTCCCTTTATTTTATTTTTTTAAAGCTTCATACAGAGATGTCCCTTAGGACACAATATTAAACCCCTTTATTATGTTAGGCTGAGATAGGGACTGTGCAGTTCTATGAAGTCTTGGTGACTCTGTGACTAAATGATCGCTCCATGACTATTCAACATGGCTGCAATTATTTGCCAATTTTCTAATTGGTTTAGTGATTAGTGAAAGTAAACCAGTCATATTCAGGGTGGTCCACATTGATGTAGCAATAAATATCTAGTATCATTGGTGGTCTAAGGTGAAGAAGGAGTTAATTTTACTATACATTATACATGGTGGCCTTGAATGGTTATGGGTTAATATCTAATATCCCTGGAGATCTAGGGGGGTTTAGTGGTAAACACTTAATATTATATAACAGCAGTCCTACATTTATTACCTCTCCTGTGGATAAGTGATACATTTGTGTTGTGGGATTTCCCACTTTAAGGAATTGTCTAGTTTAGAAAACCCATTGCCATACACCCTATTAGGGAATTATAGGTTAATATCGGGGGTCCTCTGTTCAGGATCTTGGCCAGAGTAGAGAGCGGTTACATGGAGCGTCTCTCTCTCGGGAGGACCTGTCCTGTCTTGTATTACGCAGATAACACATTGATATGAATGGACACTGTGTAATACTTCATTTCTCCTGTGGTGGTGCTGCAGGGAAACTGAACACTTACTGTCAGGTTTCCCCACAGATCACAGGTGATCGCTGGAGGTCTCAGCAGGGGAACATGTTGTAATCCGCTTATTCACAAGGTGATCTAAAAAGTAGGGATTGTCCAAAATGGAGAACCCCTTTAATTTATATTTTCTCCTGGACGGCTCAGAGGGGAAGCTCTGAATACATGGAAGCCCCTCCGATGTGCACCCCTGGTGTATGTGGTGTATCAGCTTATACCTGTATATTAGATATTCTTATGGTCGGGTACATCTATATGACTATCTGTCTGGGTCTCCATGGAATAATATCGCTGTGTTATATGTTGCTGGTGTCACCATCTTCTAAAAACTCCATGTATTGCCTCTCCAGGGAACATCGGATCAGAGTTAACCGAGAGTGATATCAGCATGTTCATTTCCTCGGATGCCGGCAATACGTGGCGACAGGTAAATATAATTGTGACATATGTTGTCTGTAACAAACACTTCTCGACTGCTGACCCTGTGAATGACAAGAACTCCGCAGGGCAAGTGATGGCTGTCACCGGCTCCAGACGGAAGCACCAGAGTAATGCAGGAACGGCTGAAAACGAAACCTAATGAAGACATAGATGATGGGCGGCTGGGGCCCAAAAAATACCAGGGGAAGTGGCGCTGCGTGGGTAACTGTGGAGCGCCTACTAATAAATAACACAATCTGTAGCCTAAAACACAACCACAGAAATAAAGAAATATTTTTATTTAATTCATTTCATTTATTTATTATTTAATTCACTGTAAGAAATATACAAATAATTCTTCTACATGAGTCTCAGAAGATCTGCCCTTATCTGGCTGTAAGGCAACTGGCTAAAGCAGAAGCTCTCCCCCACTGCTATGTTTACTATTGGAGACAGGACTCCTCTAAGTCCAGACACCTGCACTAGGGCTTCACCCCTTTAACCATTTCACCTTATCCCAGCATCTCATGGATAAGGCACATTCTCATTCAAATAACTAAGAGGCAGCAAAGTCTTTGGGACAAATCATAAAGATAAAATAAAATAAATGTAAAAAGAAATAAAAAAGTGATATGCGATAGATAGATAGATAGATAGATAGATAGATAGATATTAGACAGACAGACATACAGATAGATAGATAGATAGATAGATAGATAGATAGATAGATAGATAGATATGAGATAGATAGATATGAGATAGATAGATAGATAGATAGATAGATAGATATGCGATAGATAGATAGATAGATATGCGATAGATAGATAGATATGCGATAGATAGATAGATAGATAGATATGCGATAGATAGATAGATAGATAGATAGATATGCGATAGATAGATAGATAGATATGAGATAGATAGATAGATAGATAGATAGATAGATATGCGATAGATAGATAGATATGCGATAGATAGATAGATAGATAGATAGATAGATAGATAGATATTAGACAGACAGACAGACAGACATACAGATAGATAGATAGATATGCGATAGATAGATAGATAGATAGATAGATAGATAGATAGATAGATAGATAGATAGATATGAGATAGATAGATAGATAGATAGATATGAGATAGATAGATAGATAGATATTAGACAGACAGACAGACAGACAGACATACAGATAGATAGTTTGTTTCTCCCAGATTCCCCCCCCCCCCCCTCAGTCCTCAGTGCGGCTGCAGATCACATGAAGGGTGGAGGGACCTGGTGCTGCGTCACTTTGTACTGACAACATGAGATGTTTGATACTGACGCTCCTGCAAAAAAAGATCTTTTTATAAATGTATTTTATTTTTAATCTTTTGAAACGTCTTTTATCTTTAGATCTTTGAAGAGGAGCACAGCGTCTTGTACCTGGATCAAGGTGGAGTGCTGGTGGCCATGAAGCACACCTCGCTACCCATCCGCCATCTATGGTAAGGACTGGAGAAATGTGGAGAATCTAAAATTGCAGCTTATGTTGTGACTGGAGTAGCTCCACTGTCAGACATCGGACTACATTTTACAAGTACTTTGCTTTAGTTATCTCATCTTGAACTTCAGTTAGATCAAGTCTCACATCACAACCAAAGCTGCATTCGGAATCGTGCTTGTTGCTATTTGGAATGCAGTGTTGTGCCAACAGACGCTCCACTAGTGAGTTCCCATAATGCAATATACTCTTAGGATGTAAGTACATTCTGTATGGTGGGACGTCGCTTGCTCTCTGCAGAGTATACTATATACAGACAAGGAGCTCAGAGCTACAGTATAAAGATTCAAACAGAATTTTGAATGCGGATCTGGATGTGACTAGAGTACATATGCCTCCCAATATTTGAATCATAAATCATAAAACATTATGAGCCCTGCTCCCCGCTACATCATGAACACCCCCCTTTGAATGTGACTGGAGTAAACGCTCACACAATACAAATTTAGAACAGTTTTTGAGTGCTTTGTTTTAGTCAAAATAGTCTGTGCTTTGCAGCTTGAGTGCAAACTGGAATAAAAAAAAAGTTAAACTTTGAAGGCAGCTTTGGATGTAATCAGAGTATTATAAACACCCCCAAACTGTATCGTACTATCCCCTTTTTCCAGTTTGCAGGACAGACCTTTGCAAATCAGGATAGAGTATATGTCAGAATAGAACTCAAGATAAATAAAGCAAACATGAATTTCAAACGTATATGTGTGTGTTATGCTTTATCCTTGGAAACATTGGTCTATACTCACTGCTGACCCTGACCTTAAGGACGCAATTTCAGCGAGTCCAAGCATTACTTACCGCAGGGGGAAAAACCTGCGGGAATTCCTAGTACATAGTCATCACTCTAGACGATCTAGTGCTCCACCTAGTTGGTTAAAATCATCAGTCAAGGGATCTCATCCATGTGGCAGATGTTCTTTTTGCCCTCTCATGCCAACAGTCAAGAATTTCACTAATCCAGTGGATGGCAAACTGTATGAGATTCGACAATTCATTAATTGCCAATCTAGTGGAGTTATATATATATAGCGAAATGCCCATGTCCCAAGCTGTACGTGGGCAAGACCGTCCAGGAATTGAGGAGACGAATCTCCAAACACCGCAGTACCATCAATAATAAGGAAGATACTACCCTATCCAGGCATTTTCATAAATTCCATGGGGGTGATACTCGGTTGTTGCAGTTTTGGGGTGTCGTCCAGCTTAAACTGGGCCCCAGGGCGGGTAACTTAGATCGGAGACTCCTACAGGAAGAGGCACGGTGGATTCATCGGCTCGGCACCGTGACCCCGCAGGGCCTGAATGAGGGGTTCACCTTCACTGCTTTTCTCTGATGTTGTTTCTGTTGTCTGTTTTTTGTTTTGTTTTCTGATTTTGATCTCTTGTTTATGTGTCCCTGATGTATACTGTGGCTTCTCTCTTAGACGTATATACACACAGAATTTATTGATATATGAGTGGATAGTTTAGCTCTATACCTGCTCCTAACGATGAATTGTGGATACTTTCGTAATTCTTACAGGTTCCTATTTGTAATAATATCCAAAAAAAATAATAAAAATTTTATACTATCTAGGACCACATTTTTATGGCGGCCCCTTCATTCTCCCCTTAATATTTGGAATCAATATTTGGAATTGATATCCATCTGACATATAGTCAGTCCAATGGACTTTGAAATCCCTGTAGCCCATCAGCATTTAATTCCGATGCAGGGTGAAGTGGAGATTTATTTATTTATATATGCTCCTTAATAGAATAATTGCATTATTTGCGTCTTGTTTTGCTGCGGGTACTGTGATGTTTGGTTACACCTTATTCCAGGGAAAACAAGTCCGAGAAATTTATGAATTTGTAAACGCTACCTCTCTTATCTATACGGCCGACCTATTCTAAGTCTGGATATCATCCACCTGCGCATGCGTCATTTCTACCTGGATCCTTGTATATGCTGTGCATTTGTCCACTAACTATGGACATTTTGAACTATGTCCCTGAACGATATGTATGTGCTTCGCGCACACTACCGCTTCCTATTGGTCCATGTTTCCATCTTTTAATAAAGTGGACACCACGTACGTATATTTTTACTTTGGAATAATCATACAGGTCTTTTTGTACTATTAGGTTCTCTTGTATTACTTACCTACGGGGCCCTGCTACCTCTCGGTCTAGCGAATTGAAGTCTTATTCTCTTATGTATACACAGGCGCTACTGCCTGCTTTATATCTATCATTATCACTGTAATCCCATTCTTATTTCCACTTTTTTCTAAGTTGCGACTTTGCACCACTGCGCATGCGCGGTCCCTAAATGGACCAGCGTAGACGCTGTATAGCTATTTAATCACTATAGGACTTTTTAGACTATGTTTCCGATTGGTAAGTGTGCGCCTGCGCACCTCCCCCTGTATGATTGGCTCCCTGAATGGTCTCCTATTGGTCCACGGATCAGCTGTGGAGGCTGGTATCCTTTCACTCCTGGTGATTGGTAGTTGGCACTGACGTACTTTGGCTTGCGTCATAGACGGACTTTACAAGAGGGGAGGATTTCCCGGCGCGCCGCCATTAGCCCCATTTCCCCTGAGGACGTTACAGCAGTAACGAAACATGTCGGGGGGGCTCCTCAATTTTTAATTCCTGCTTTTGCTGGCTAAACTAAAGCACACACCTCAATCACTGACGGCTAAGATAGCGGTCGTGTCACGTTGGTTCATAGGTGTGTTACACTAGTGCATGGGCAGCTGTCTTGCATACGTTCACCCGGCAATCAAGCAGTGACAATTTTAATTTTCATGTGGTCTGTCATATTGCTACATATAGCACATTAAAGAATTTACTTTATTTATTTATTATCTATCTTTATGGTAGTTGGAAAACAGGGCTTTTTTGCCTAACGGCAACTAGCTAGTATTATGCTTTATCCTAACACACCTAAATATATCTTCAGTCCCCATCTGGAGTTAAATTTTTTTTTATATAATACTCCGATTACATCCAAAGCTGCCTTCAAAGCTTTACTTTTTTTTTTATACCAGTTTTCACTCAAGCTGTAAAGTACAGACTATTTTGACTAAAAAAAGCGCTCAAAAACTGTTCTAAATTTGTATTGTGTGAGCGTTTACTCCAGTCACATTCAAAGCTGTTGTTTTCTGGTTAGAGTCCCTCCGCAATGTACTTACATACATATTCCTAGCATTAGTTTTTATAATTTTTGCTGCATTTTCCTATGGAAATGTGCTCGGTGTAAATATTCTGTCTTCCACAATGTACATAAGCAGAGTCCAATTTGTACAGACCCTGAACAAGCAGGGGGCAACTGGAAAGTGTAAAGTCTTGTATCCAGCGTGCATCCAGGAAAACAAAAAAATTGAAGGCAGCTCTTGATGTAACTGGAGTATAAGGCATGATGTGAATCAGAATAAGTACATGATGAGTGAAGCAATATATTTACACAGTTATTCAATATCTCATGTAGATTACATGATGGATTTACAGTAGCTGCTAGGGAAGGAAACAGAACCCGTCAGAACTGGCAGTATATCAGAGTGTCTATTATGGGATAGAGAAGGACAGATCAAGGAACCCTACACAAAATAACATAGAAGAACTCTAGTGGCAAGTGCCCTAGACCACCAAGGATGTTATTAACCCCTTCACTGCCCCAGACCACCAGAGGGTATGTCATTAATCTTTCACTGCCCCAGACCACCGGGGAATTTATTATTAACCCCTTCATTGCCCCCAGACTACCAGGGAGATTGTCATTAATCCTTTACTGCCCTAGACCACAAGGGATGTTACCATCAATCCCTTCCCTGCCCTAGACCCCCAGGGATGTTATTATTATCTCCTTCACTGCCCCAGACCACCAGAGATATTATCCTTAATCGGTTCACTACCCTAGACCACCAGGGATGTTATTATTAACCCCTTCACTGCCCCAGACCACCAGGGATATTACCATCAATCTTTCCCCTGCCCTAGACCACCAGGGATGTTATTATTATCGCCTTCACTGCCCCAGAACACCAGGGATATTATCATTAATCGGTTCACTACCCTAGACCACCAGGGATGTTATTATTAACCCCTTCACTGCCCCAGACCACCAGGGATATTATCATTAATCGGTTCACTACCCAAGACCACCAGGGATGTTGTTATTAACCCCTTCACTGTCCCAGACCACCAGGGATATTAACATCAATCCCTCCCCTGCCCTAGACCACCAGGGATGTTATTATTATCGCCTCCACTGCCCCAGACAACCAGAGATATTATCATTAATCGGTTCACTACCCTAGACCACCAGGGATGTTATTATTAACCCCTTCACTGCCCCAGACCACCAGGGATATTATCATTAATCCCTTCAATGCCCTAAGCTACAAGTTATGTTACCAATAACCCATTCACTACTCTAGTCTACCAGGGATGTGACTCATCACTGCATAGAGAAGTTACGACTATCCCTCCATTTTCTGGAGTAATAACTGAAAACTCTATTTTGGGGTCCCAAATGCTATTTTTGCACAGGACCCTTCAGTTGTCTGTGTACAGCACTGGTCATAACACTTTGTGTCCTGTAACCCCTTGAGATGCCACTCTGCTCCCTGGAAAAAGAGGGATTACATTCCCAATGCTTAAAGTGTACCTATCGCTTGTTTTCCACTAATCACTAGTACATGTGAATATATGAAACATTTTCATATATCTGATTATGAGAACATATCATCTTCTTCCCCTTCGAGCAGCCTGTAGTTCCCTTTTCCTCCATGCAGCCTCTCTATAAATGTTCAGAAATCTCCTCACCAAAAAATACATGTAGTGTAAAACAATGAACCGGAAGGAGTGGGAGGAGGGGGATGCAGCTGCAGTTTCTCTCAGTTTCAGTGACGCTGCATGCTATGAGAGGGGAGGAGGAGCAGAAGCCACGAGACATATGATTGTCTCAGAACAAATAGCACACCATGAAGAGCCCAGCCAACAAACATGGAGAGAGAACATGGTTTGTGGAAATTGTATGTAGAGGGGATGAAAGATATTATCATATGGCTACGTTAGAGGTACCAAATATAGTCTATGAACTAGGTGTGTTCTAAGTTCTTTTTAAGACATCAAGTGTAGAATAGATTGGGAGACGATGGAGTCTGGTCATGACATGATCAGTCCACCAGTGAGACAAGCATGGGGTTAAGTCCTTTGCCCCGAAAGTTCATCAGAGGAAGGTCTGGAGATACGAAATCGCTTAACTTCCTAAAATCCCGACTGGAGAAGCCATCATAAGCGTCATAGCCAGGGGCAGGGGCATAGAAATGGGGGTGCAGAGGTAGCACTCGCCGCCAGCAGGGACCAGTTACAGATTTTGCATTAGGGGGCCAGGAGCTTCAAGTTACGTCTTTGTTCATAGCTAGGTTTTTCTTCACTGGGGCAATAATTCAATTTACTGCCCTTGCCCTGTAGTCAGAGTGTCTAGTTGGCGCCCCCTCTGGCACTCGCCACTCAAGGCACATGACCGATCCCTAGTTTTACCATCTATAAAGAAGAATGAAGCAGTAAAATCTGTCGCACTCAGTCTGCACTCGCTCTACACTGATGATATCCCTGCAGAATGGAGCGCCACACTCCTACTTTGTACAGGTTCATGGTGCAAGTTAAACTTTTAATTAGTTGTAAAAAGACTTCAGACTGTCGCCTGCTTCTTCTTTCTTTTCGATTAAGTAGTTAACACAAAGTTGTCAATCAAACCTTGCAGAAAAAGTTATTGTTGGAGCTCTCGTCTACTGCTGCGACGCTCTCCTTTGTGCCGAGCTCCTCATGCACCTTCTGTTTGAAAAGATCCCTTATTCGTTTTTTTTCCTTCCCGGCATAAAAGAAAAGCAGTACAGATCTGGGAGGAAGACGAGAGAAGCCTTCAGGGTTCTTGTGCGCTCTGCGTAATCTAATCAAATACCTAGTCCATTATATCCACATAATAAGGCTTCAGACGCAGCGCCGAATCGCGCCGGCTGTTGTATTTTTTCTTTGATATTTGACACCTGAAGAATATCCTGAGTGTGTGGGCAAAATCTGCGAGACGCAGTCACTTTCCGAGAAGGTCAACAGTCAAATTTTCCAATAAAAACCTTCCGTATCGTTCATCAATCATGTCTCTTGGAGTCTCCCAACTTTTTGTATGAAGAAGTCATCTCCAGTAGTAGAAAAGTAAAGGAAACTTATGTCTATAATATATCATTATAGGAGGAAAGTGTTGTAAGATGATTTTTATTGTAAATTTGTAAATCTGGCGTACACCTTTTAAGTCAATAGGGTCCTTTAGAATCCGTTGTTAGATCTAAATGGATCCATCATATCCATCAGGGTTCCTGGAAAAAATTAATCCATGCCTTTAGTATAAACTAAGCCTTAAAGGGGTTCTAAACTTTGGACAATCCCTACTTGTAGAAGGTCAAATCACAATAAGCTCATTTCAAACTGTCCCCCTGCTGAGACCCCCAACGATCAGCTGTGATCTGTGGGGAAACCTGACAGTAAGTGTTCAGTTTCCCTGCAGTGCCACCACAGGAGAAATGAAGTATTACACAGTGTCCATTCATATCAATGTGTTGTCTGTGCAATACAGGACAGGACAGCTCCTGCAGAGAGAGAGACGCTCTATGTAACCGCTCTCCACTCTGACCAAGAGAAGAGGATCCTGAACAGAAGACCCCCCCCCCCCCCCATGTTATATCAGAATCCCCTAATAGGGTGAAAAGTGGTTTGCTGAACTATTAATTGCTTTAATAAGGCTTTTCTTTGCGTCCTACAGCAGCACTCATTTCTATGTCAGTCATAGAACGCTATGTTTGTGCTTTTAAGCCGTAAACTCCCGGACCAGATTCATTATTTCCTTTCTTTTTTCTTGTTCCAGGCTTAGTTTTGATGAAGGGAGAACCTGGAATAAATATACCTTCACATCCAATCCTCTCTTTGTGGATGGTGTTTTGGGGGAGCCAGGGGAAGAGACATTGATCATGACGTAAGTTTGATAAAAATATTTACTTAGACTTGTGCATGTAATTAAATAGACCTTCCCCCTTTATGAAAATAAAATGGTTTGTCCCTATTGTTACATCATAGGGTCGGTCGGGTCATCCACTTGGGACTCCCCCACTGTTAGCTGGAACAAAGAGCCACTAACAAAAGCGTTTCCTGACTATTCATTTGACAGAGGAAATATGTGGCTGCCCAAAGGGGGTTCATGCAGCTGGAACCAGGCAGTACGCTGATCATCGGGGTGACCCGCATTAGAGAAGCGGTTGTCTAGTTAGGACAAGCACTCTAGGCATCAGAATTTATAACTGGAGAAGCTGAGACAAGCAATCTTCATAAATCCTCCATAAAACCATAAAGTAAATCTATGAACTTAGCGTAGACTACACCTGCCTGACTTAAAGGGGTTGTCTCATGAAGACCATACCTGTCCATTTGCTCTACTAGGGCAAATCAACATCATAGACCTCTGGGCCCCCTATATGAGCCAGAACTGTTCTAGCAGACTCCAGCCATTCATGAATTACATGGATGTCCATGCTGGCCGGGACCAAATCACTGGTGATCAGATGATCGCCATGGCAAATCCTTTCTGTAAGGGGTTGTCTCTGATATGACAACCACTTTAAGCCAGACATTTGATGATCTTCGGTAACAGTCTTATGTCTGTGACAAAGGCATGCTTACCATAGAGTTACCTATTCTTTGCAACTTCTACAAAGAGTAGGGATCAGTTCTGGCTCGCTCATCCCCTTTTCTGAATGGGTGGTGAGAACCTATACAGGACTTCTCTCTATAGGTGCTACAACTGACAGTGTGGAATCAGCCCAAGGTTCATAGCAAGGGTGAAGGTAGGAAACAACCATCAAGTCATCTTATTCTGAAGCAGGAAGAGTTGTGGTGGCCACATCCAGAACAAGAAGGGGGCCCGATCCGTTTTTGACAATCATAAGGTGTTAACCATTGGGTACAGAAAGACTTGCCAACAGAGGCCACTCTTCAAGGTCTCAAATAGGGGAAGGGCACATATGGCAGATATTTTGTGGCCCACTAGGGGGGGTTTAGTGGACCAAATTGCAATCTCTGTAAAGAGCTTGTCCTGGTAAGAGGTTCCCTTTAAGGTGAGATGTGATTTATGTAAAATGTGTGCTTTATTATAATTTGTGTCATCTGTTTTGATTCATTTATTCCTCGTTTTCGCTCCAGTATTTCTGTTCCTGTTACTTGTTCCTTACAGCACCGAGCATCTTATGCTCTATTTTAGTAAAGCATAAGGTGTGGAGAAAGAACACATTGTATCTATTTCTGTTTTATTTTTGCATCTTTAAATATTGCTCTCTCTTTAGACTGAATGTTGCATATTTATATTTCCTTTTCTGCAGAGTCTTTGGGCACTTTGGGCACCGATCAGAGTGGCAGCTTGTGAAAGTGGACTACAAATCTATTTTTGACAGACGTTGTAATCCTGAAGATTACCTTCCCTGGCAGCTTCATAGTCAGGTAGGGCTGTATGGCCCATACTGTGTACAGGGGTGTAGCTATAGGGGTGCAGAGGTAGCAGTGGCACCCGGGCTGTGGTGCCTGAGGGGTTTGATATATTTTTTCCTGGTGGTCTATTGTATATGGGTGGTTTATACATGGGGGTCTAGGGTATATATGAGTGTTTGATATATTTTTTCCTGGTGGTCTAGTGTTAATAAGGTCTTCATACCTGGTAGTTTACTCCCCTCCCCAGGCTTCAGCCATTTGTCCTGTTGGGGAAGCTGACAGATCATTGCCAGATCTGTAACACTTTTTTTCTTGCTAAAAAGTGTATCTTATATTCTGAGAAATACGGTAACGTTTTTGTGACCCAGAAAAAAAAATCAAGCTAACTACAGTGCCGTGAAGCTCAAGTCTTCCGTATTTATCATTCTAATAGTGTAATAGTGTAATTATCATCTATTCTCTCTACTTACCCACCATAACTATATGCATTAATGGTTCCGGAGTCTCTACCAATCCTCCCGGGAAGTAAAAGTGTCGCTAAAAAAAAGGAATACAGAGAAAAAAAAGCAAAAGTATCATTATGAGAAATATCAACCCTACAAGAGAAGACTCGGGGGACACGGAAGATTAAAATAACATGATTAAAAACATAGTGAGGGTCTTCAGCTGCAGTTACGGGTTAGCAAAGGATCCTGCGGGACTGTAGCTATAGAAAGTAGATCCGGCAATATGCTGAACTGGTAATGGAGAAGGCAGCCGAGGGCGTGCAGTAAAGTAAAGACAGGGTCCCAGAAATTTAGGGTATTTAAGCATCACAGGGGACCTCGAGCTTCAGTAAGTGTTGAGTGTTCACAACGTTGGGGACCACCTATTCCCTATCAAACATTATATTAATCCAAGCACTGGAATTAGGGAACGGGGTGACAACTTCACTCTTAAGAACGTTCCACATTACGAATACTGACTCACAATGATAAATATTCCGGTTCTCCATATTCTTCAAATTGTAATCATATACATCATAGAGTTACTCTACTGTTACAATAATGGTTAATGTCCCTTTAAGAGATAAGGATAGTCATGGTTTAAAGGGATATTCCCAATCACAGAATTTATCGGCCTATCGCTAGGATATACAATCACTTTCTGATTGGTGGGGGTCCGAATGCTGGGATTATTTGTATCGCTTGAAGTAGAGGCTGTGTTCACACTAATAATTCAGCCATGACAGCTATGCTGGATCTTTTATCAAATAAATACCGCTGAACTTAATCAGTTGATAACGCTGGACGTTGCCGCACTCTGACGAGCATTGACGTCATTCTGACCGCGCGGGCACAGCAAGTGTACCCGCACGATGAGGAGCGTGGCAACGGCTGTAAAACACAGCCGCAGTCCCGCTGTAATGGTGGAGATCAAAGAAACCACTGATCTCTGCCATTAACCCCATGAATGTGGGATGCAAAGGAAAATGAGAAGGGGAGACCCCCCCCATTGATCGCATCACGGGGAACTCCTGTGATGCAATCAAGGGACATACCTTGTATGGTCAGATGGCCTAGGGTCCATTGTCTGACCATATTTCCTTTTGTTAGGGCATACTGAGGTATGTTATAGATTTAGATTACATGCCAGTACTTTAAAGTTAAAAAATAAAAATAAAAGTTCCCAATGAGATTAAAAAAAAGTTACATTAATTTTAAAAAGTCGAATAAAAAAATACGCACAAATAAGCAAATAAACGTTATTAAATATAAGTACCAAAACATAAACTATTATACACGTATTTGGTAACGTCATGACCGTAACAACCTGCACAACAAATTTATATCGTGGGTATAGGCTGTAAAAAAAAAAAAGATGAAACCTGCAGCAGAACGGCTTTTTAGAAATGAAACAATAATGTAAATGTACCAAAAAATGGCACCTACATAAAGTACAACTTGTGCCACAAAAAAACAAGGTCTCATACAGCTACGTCCAACAAAAATAAAAAAAGTTACGAGCACCAGAATGCAAAGAGGAAAAAATAAAAAAAATGCTCTGTCCTCAGGGACAAAATTGGCCCTGCCTTTTAGGGGTTAAAATGGTATTCCTGTTATATTAAATGATCACCTATCCACTGGATAGGTAATAGCTGCTAGATCGGTAAGGGTCCGACTTCTGAGACCCCCACTGATCACCGGTACAGAGGGTCCCATGTGCCCCGTTCCCCCCAACCACAAGTCTGCAGCCGGGAGGAGTTGAATGTAGCAGAAGTTGAGCATGTCCCCTGCTGCTTCATTCCATGTCTAGGACTGTGATGGAACCCCTGAGAAGTAATGTGAACAGAGCCTTAGTCAAAAAGCTCCAGCACTGTCTTATAAACCCGTTTTCTCGGGACGGTCTTGATTCATTTCTATCTCTTAAAATGCTCAACTCATAATTATTATTTCCTGCACCAGTTCTCATCTTACCGAAGACTATAAAATTCAGCAAACTCTATCTTTTTTCCTTCTTTCTCATAATATTTTATGTTCTGGGATTGTAACCAACGCGCAGGTACCCAAATGAGCATTCTTTATAACCCCATAAAAGCCATAACAAGTGTAACAAAAAAAGTTGTTTTTGTACTTGAATAATTAAAGGGTGTTTACTTTAGAAAACCCATTTTCAGATCACTCTGGAGGACCTGTCCTGTCCTGTCCTGTATTACACAGACAATACATTGATATGAATGGACACTGTGTAATGCTTAACTTCCCCAGTGGTGGCGCTGCAGAGAAATTAAACACCTACTTCCAGGTTTCCTCACAGATCACAGCTGATCGCTAGAGATCCCATCAAGAGGACACATTCTAATCGGCTTACTATCATGGGATTCTTCTAACAAGTAGGGATTGTCCAAAGTGGAGAACCCCTTTAAGTATGAAATTGTTTGTATAAAACATTTGCAGGATCAATGAAAACAAGTCAATGCTATGTAAATTAGTTCAGATGCCTTTCGATTATCTTCAGCTTCATACTTTTAAATTCAGTAAAGAAATCCAAAAACTTTGTACCCTCGTCATCGCTGATGATTGTCCAAGACTTCTGCAGCTTTCCCATTGTGAGATCTTGACACCAGTTGTATAGAATCTCCCAATCTTCACGCTGATGATTATATTTTGTATCTCTCCAAGGAAATCGGGAGATTCTTCCCCCCCCCCCCCCCCCCCGTGTCCTATTTTTGCCGTGTGTTCACTCTAGCAATCGCTGACATGAACATGCTGAAGAGGAGCAGGACTTGTCAGCGTCTGATTGCGAGTTGTCAGCTGCCAGAGGCTAGCGTCAGACCGAATATTTTACCGGCTGACATTGACGGATGGGAGCCGCGTAAATAACAAAGTGGATTCGTGTCACATTTTGAAGATTTTTTAATAGGAAACTTTTACATGTAAAATTGTGTCTTACTCACCGGGGGCACGGCGGGGCCCTGCTCGCCTGTCTTGTTAACCTCAACAAAAAAATTGAAAGTTATTTACAATTTTTAAAAGGCCAAACAAGTGAGATGAATCTGCAGATATTTCACCCCCCGGTTTCTTTTCATACATAGTCAGGAGGAGATTATGGGCAATAAATCCGTCCTACACAAAGATCACGTTCATTTCAAAGACAAATTCCTGCTGGAAAGGACGAGGAGAAAATATGAGCCGGGTGGCAATTTAGATCCTGCAAGAATTATTGCACCTAGCTGAAGTCCATTATTGCAAGGCTGGTAAAACGGTGAACTATGGCGTCCTCTTCAATGGCTGCCGGCGTGATTTACTGTAAATATATACACAAAGCGGCTTCTGATGGTGCAATAACTCAAGTTCTATCCGATTAACTCATCTAACGAATGTCTGACTTTAATAACAAGGACATCGCTTGTCCATCAAAAAAGCCAGAGATCGACTTAGTGCGTCATGTTCAGATTCATTTCGCATTTTGGGGACTATATCCTCCTGACCGTGTTAAAGGGAACCAGCTGGACCAGTCAGGGCACAATCGAGAAGTGTTATATTTAAGCTCCTCCTTTCTGACTCCTTAAACTCCTAGTCCTATAGTGTCAGGGTGGCAAGGTTGTGTGTCATGTGACCCTTTATGGGAGTTCACAATAGAAGGGTATGGAAACAAGCAATTTTTTTAAGAGATCAATAGTTTAAGATTTCAATGGCATCTAGAAAATGTATTAAATGTTAAAGCGGGGATCTCTACTTTGGACAATCCTTACTTGATAGAAGGGTCCCTTGACAAAAAGCAGTTCACAAAGTCTTCCCTTGCTTGGTCCCCCAGTGATCAGCTGTGATCTGTGTGGAAACCTGGCAGTAAGTGTTTAATTTCCCTGCAGCGCCACCACAGGAGCAATGGGGCATTACACAGTGTCCATTAATTTCAATGTGTTGTCTGTGTAATGCAGGACAGAACAGGTTCTCCAGAGAGGGAGAAGCTCTATGTAACCACTGTCCACTAAGAGATGAGGGTCTTGAACAGAGGAAGCCCTATATTAACTCAGAATTCCCTAATAGGGTGTATGAAAATGGGTTTACTAAAGTGGACAACCCCTTTAGGGGGTCGTCCAGGTGACAAGTTAACTTTAATAGAAGACGAAACAATGACGTCAGCATTCCGAAAAAGCAAATCTTTTTATTGTCCCATACTACAGACACCGGCAACGTACTCAAGCTATAGCCAAAACGTTACTGGTGTCTGTACTATGGGACAATAAAAAGATTTGCTTTTTTGGAATGGTGATGTCATCGCTTCTTCTTCCTGTGAATCCTTGAGTGGGTCGGAGCCGATGAAGACGGTATGTTGCATTCGTTCATCCCTATTTAAAGTGACGGTGGTTCTTTTCCCATCCCTATTTCTACAAGTTCCCTTTAATGATCTCTTGACGTCCCTGTATGTTTTACACATTTTTCTGACATTTGACAAGAAGTAATGACAAGTTATCTGCTTAGCCTTCAATATTATGCACCATTAATTTACCCATGAATGGTTACCAGAGAGTAGGTGACCCCTGGTTTAGTCATCTTAATAGTTGCTTGGGTTTATGATAATTCAATATCATCTTCTAAAACCACAATATTTTACCCGGAGAATCTCGACTGGACTATACTGGACTGGACTATACTGCACTGGACTATACTGCACTGGACTATACTGCACTGGACTATACTGCACTGGACTATACTGCACTGGACTATACTGCACTGGACTATACTGCACTGGACTATACTGCACTGGACTATACTGCACTGGACTATACTGCACTGGACTATACTGCACTGGACTATACTGGACTGGACTATACTGGACTGGACTATACTGGACTGGACTAAACTGGACTGGACTAAACTGGACTATACTGGACTGGACTATACTGGACTGGACTATACTGGACTGGACTATACTGGACTGGACTATACTGGACTGGACTATACTGGACTGGACTATACTGGACTGGACTATACTGGACTGGACTATACTGCACTGGACTATACTGGACTGGACTATACTGGACTGGACTATACTGGACTATACTGGACTGGACTATACTGGACTGGACTATACTGGACTGGACTATACTGGACTGGACTAAACTGGACTAAACTGGACTGGACTAAACTGGACTGGACTAAACTGGACTGGACTAAACTGGACTGGACTAAACTGGACTGGACTAAACTGGACTGGACTAAACTGGACTGGACTGGACTGGACTAAACTGGACTGGACTAAACTGGACTGGACTAAACTGGACTAAACTGGACTGGACTATACTGGACTGGACTATACTGGACTATACTGCACTGGACTATACTGCACTGGACTATACTGCACTGGACTATACTGCACTGGACTATACTGCACTGGACTATACTGCACTGGACTATACTGCACTGGACTATACTGCACTGGACTATACTGCACTGGACTATACTGCACTGGACTATACTGCACTGGACTATACTGGACTGGACTATACTGGACTGGACTATACTGGACTGGACTATACTGGACTGGACTATACTGGACTGGACTATACTGCACTGGACTATACTGCACTGGACTATACTGCACTGGACTATACTGCACTGGACTATACTGGACTGGACTATACTGGACTGGACTATACTGGACTATACTGGACTGGACTATACTGGACTGGACTATACTGGACTGGACTAAACTGGACTAAACTGGACTGGACTAAACTGGACTGGACTAAACTGGACTGGACTAAACTGGACTGGACTAAACTGGACTGGACTGGACTGGACTGGACTAAACTGGACTGGACTAAACTGGACTGGACTAAACTGGACTAAACTGGACTGGACTATACTGGACTGGACTATACTGGACTATACTGCACTGGACTATACTGCACTGGACTATACTGCACTGGACTATACTGCACTGGACTATACTGCACTGGACTATACTGCACTGGACTATACTGCACTGGACTATACTGCACTGGACTATACTGCACTGGACTATACTGGACTGGACTATACTGGACTGGACTATACTGGACTGGACTATACTGGACTGGACTATACTGGACTGGACTATACTGGACTGGACTAAACTGGACTGGACTAAACTGGACTATACTGGACTGGACTATACTGGACTGGACTATACTGGACTGGACTATACTGGACTGGACTATACTGGACTGGACTATACTGGACTGGACTATACTGGACTGGACTATACTGGACTGGACTATACTGCACTGGACTATACTGGACTGGACTATACTGGACTGGACTATACTGGACTATACTGGACTGGACTATACTGGACTGGACTATACTGGACTGGACTAAACTGGACTAAACTGGACTGGACTGGACTAAACTGGACTGGACTAAACTGGACTGGACTAAACTGGACTGGACTAAACTGGACTGGACTAAACTGGACTGGACTAAACTGGACTGGACTAAACTGGACTGGACTGGACTGGACTGGACTAAACTGGACTGGACTATACTGGACTGGACTATACTGGACGGCATGTTTGACTTACAAACACCCCCTTTTCCAACCACAACTTTTTAGGGTCTTGGTATTCTGTTGGCTCTAGGACTTCAGCGCATATTGGTTGCCCATTAGTTGAAGTGTCCCTCCACGCCCAGCAAGCAGTTACATCTCTCCACGCCCGATGTCAGGTCGAGCGGGAGAATATATCTGGACAAACATTTTAATTCTCTGGATAGCGAATACACAAAATAGGGAGGGGAACATTTCATAGTAGGTGGAAACTGGCAGCAATAGACAATCAAGTCCTCAAAACCAGGGTCAAAACCAGACCGATCCAACATCACAGGGGGAAAACTGAAGCGTGGTCACAAGGATCAAAGCAGGAAATAGTCAGAAAAGGGGGCATAAACTTATACAGTATGTCATTAGGAAACTTACCCCGTTATTAAGTGTAGTAGTAGAAATCCACTTACGTTACAGAAGGGTTAAAATGGTAGCGTGGTCGGATAAATGTGGGCTGAAAAACAAGTAATAATAGCCAAACAAGGCAAAACAAGCCCACAAAGCTACACACATGGTATACACCCCAGTAACAAAAGAAAGAGGACAAAACAAAAAGTGTCCAAAATATCATCACATTGTATATACAAGTGATGTAATAACATTTTATTTTATTTTTCGATATACAGTTTTGGCCATTCGTTTTTCTTCTGTGCTATTTCTTTTGTTCTGGTCAAGTTGTTATCAGGGGCGGCCTGGTTTGCGTCTGTTCACACGTAGCATAAATACTGTGGATTTTCTGCAACGGATTTTGTTGCGGATAATCCGCAGCATAACACAATAGCAGCAGAGTGAATGAGATTTCAACAAATCTTCTCCACACGCCGCGTAAATGATGAGCGGATAAAACGTTCAGAAATTGACCGGCTGTGTGTTTTTTTATTCCGCAGCATGTCAATTGTATTTGCGGAATCGCTGCTTTTTTGTTGCAGGTTTTCCGCATTGAATTCAATGAAGAGGTAAAACCCACAATACATAGCAGATGTTGCGGTTTTTTTTTTTGCGGCTGAAAAGCAGCGATTCTGCCGCAAAAAAAACGCAACTCAGAAAAAAAAATCTTATACTTACCCAGAATTCAGCCAATCAAAGACTGCAGCGGTCACATGGGATAAAACATCATCCCAAGAGGCCGGTTTGCGGGACGTCAGAGGGTAAGTATGTTTTTGTTTTTTTACGTGCAGTTTTCTGCAGCGGCCACCAGTCAAAAAACTGCACAACAATTTGGTGCGGTTTTTCATCCAAAATTCCCTGCGGCCACCATGGCGGATATGCTGTGTATTTTTACGCAGCGTATCCACCCTGTGTAAACATACCCTAACTGGCAATTAAATAGTGCGCCCTCTAGTGTGGCAGAGATGTTTTGCGCCACATGGAGAGCAGAGCAATGGAGCCCGGGTCAGGAGGACGTTGCTGGAGATTGCCAGGTAAGTTACACTCTCTATATAACCATTCTCTAGGTTACGGGGCTGTTCCTTTAGTGTCAGTAACAAATCTCACGTAAATATAAGTCCGCATTTATCCTCTTATAGCATCACTGATCATATCCATTATTTATCAAGGAGCCTATGTAGTCACCAAAGCGGAAGGAGTGATTGCCGGCAATCATATATTATAGTATATAATAGTATATGAGATGATAATTATAATATGCTTCGTGTTAGTTTAGTGACATTATATTTTCTCCCTCAGGGGGAAGCCTGTATAATGGGTGCGAAGAGAACCTACAAGAAAAGAAGATCAGAGAGGAAATGCATGCAGGGAAAATATGCTGGGGCCATGTCGTCGGAGCCTTGCGTCTGCACTGAGGCGGATTTCGAGTGGTGAGTGAACACAGACGATCGGGAAAACATATAATCAATAGTGAACAGAAAAGTTGTTCGATACATTAAATATAGTGATATATTATATGACCAAAGAGTTCCAGGATTGTCTTATGGACCAGCATTCTCGGAAAAGTCTTTATTCATTCTTATCTCCCGAAATGTTCAACCCATAATTATTATTTCCCAAGATTCGTTTTTGTTCAGCCATTTTTATTATTCCTTCAGTAATATCCTCCGTCATTATACAACCAGTACCTTCGACATTTGTGACGGATGACATGGCGTGGAGTCCTGCATTTGGTTTATACGAGACATAACATGACCGGTGTTGTCCAAAGAGTCATCTGTTTTGCTAATATAATGATTTATTTATTTTTAATTGTTCTCTTTAGAACAAATAATACCACCAGACTAACAGCAGCATACAGTGCCCACATAATACTGCCATACAATGCTTACATAATACCATACAGTGCCCACATAATACTGCCATACAATGCTTACATAATACCATACAGTGCACACATAATACTGCCATACAATGCCTACATAATAATACCATACAGTGCCCACATAATACTACCATACAATGCTTACATAATACCATACAGTGCCCACATAATACTGCCATACAATGCTTACATAATACCATACAGTGCCCACATAATACTGCCATACAATGCCTACATAATAATAGCATACAGTGCCCACATAATACTGCCATACAATGCCTCCATAATAATACTATACAGTGCCCACATAATACTGCCATACAATGCCTACATAATAATAGCATACAGTGCCCACATAATACTGCCATACAATGCCTACATAATAATACCATACAGTGCCCACATAATACTGCCATACAATGCCTACATAATAATACCATACAGTGCCCACATAATACTGCCATACAATGCCTACATAATAATAGCATACAGTGCCCACATAATACTGCCATACAATGCCTACATAATAATACCATACAGTGCCCACATAATACTGCCATACAATGCCTACATAATAATACCATACAGTGCCCACATAATACTGCCATACAATGCCTACATAATAATAGCATACAGTGCCCACATAATACTGCCATACAATGCCTACATAATAATACCATACAGTGCCCACATAATACTGCCATACAACGCCTACATAATAATAGCATACAGTGCCCACATAATACTGCCATACAATGCCTACATAATAATACCATACAGTGCCCACATAATACTGCCATACAATGCTTACATAATAATACCATACAGTGCCCACATAATACTGCCATACAATGCTTACATAATACCATACAGTGCCCACATAATACTGCCATACAATGCTTACATAATACCATACAGTGCACACATAATACTGCCATACAATGCCTACATAATAATACCATACAGTGCCCACATAATACTACCATACAATGCTTACATAATACCATACAGTGCCCACATAATACTGCCATACAATGCTTACATAATACCATACAGTGCCCACATAATACTGCCATACAATGCCTACATAATAATAGCATACAGTGCCCACATAATACTGCCATACAATGCCTCCATAATAATACTATACAGTGCCCACATAATACTGCCATACAATGCCTACATAATAATAGCATACAGTGCCCACATAATACTGCCATACAATGCCTACATAATAATACCATACAGTGCCCACATAATACTGCCATACAATGCCTACATAATAATACCATACAGTGCCCACATAATACTGCCATACAATGCCTACATAATAATAGCATACAGTGCCCACATAATACTGCCATACAATGCCTACATAATAATACCATACAGTGCCCACATAATACTGCCATACAATGCCTACATAATAATACCATACAGTGCCCACATAATACTGCCATACAATGCCTACATAATAATAGCATACAGTGCCCACATAATACTGCCATACAATGCCTACATAATAATACCATACAGTGCCCACATAATACTGCCATACAACGCCTACATAATAATAGCATACAGTGCCCACATAATACTGCCATACAATGCCTACATAATAATACCATACAGTGCCCACATAATACTGCCATACAATGCCTACATAATAATACCATACAGTGCCCACATAATACTGCCATACAATGCCTACATAATAATAGCATACAGTGCCCACATAATACTGCCATACAATGCCTACATAATACCATACAGTGCCCACATAATACTGCCATACAACGCCTACATAATAATAGCATACAGTGCCCACATAATACTGCCATACAATGCCTACATAATAATACCATACAGTGCCCACATAATACTGCCATACAATGCTTACATAATACCATACAGTGCCCACATAATACTGCCATACAATGCCTACATAATAATAGCATACAGTGCCCACATAATACTGCCATACAATGCCTCCATAATAATAGCATACAGTGCCCACATAATACTGCCATACAATGCCTACATAATAATAGCATACAGTGCCCACATAATACTGCCATACAATGCCTACATAATAATACCATACAGTGCCCACATAATACTGCCATACAATGCCTACATAATAATAGCATACACTGCCCACATAATACTGGCATACAATGCTTACATAATAATACCATACAGTGCCCACATAATACTGCCATACAATGCTTACATAATACCATACACTGCCCACATAATACTACCATACAATGCTTACATAATAACACCATACAGTACCCACATAATACTGGCATACAATGCTTACATAATACCATACAGTGCCCATATAATACTGCCATACAATGCTTACATAATAATACCATACAGTGCCCACATAATACTGCCATACAATGCTTACATAATAATAGCATACAGTGCCCACATATTACTGCCATACAATGCTTACATAATACCATACAGTGCCAACATATTACTGCCATACAATGCTTACATAATACCATACAGTGCCCACATAATACTGCCATACAATGCTTACATAATAATACCACACAGTGCCCACATAATACTGCCATACAATGCTTACATAATAATACCATACAGTGCCCACATAATACTGCCATACAATGCCTACATAATACCATACAGTGCCCACATAATACTGCCATACAATGCTTACATAATAATACCATACAGTGCCCACATAATACTGCCATACAATGCTTACATAATACCATACAGTGCCCACATAATACTGCCATACAATGCTTACATAATAATACCATACAGTACCCACATAATACTGGCATACAATGCTTACATAATACCAGACAGTGCCCATATAATACTGCCATACAATGCTTACATAATAATACCATACAGTGCCCACATAATACTGCCATACAATGTTTACATAATAGCATACAGTGCCCACATATTACTGCCATACAATGCTTACTTAATAATACCATACAGTACCCACATAATACTGCCATACAATGCTTACATAATAATAGCATACAGTGCCCACATAATACTGCCATACAATGCCTACATAATAATAGCATACAGTGCCCACATAATACTGCCATACAATGCCTACATAATAATAGCATACAGTGCCCATATAATACTGCCATACAATGCTTACATAATAATACTATACAGTGCCCACATAATACTGCCATACAATGCTTACATAATACCATACAGTGCCCACATAATACTGCCAGACAACGCCTACAAAGTAATAGCATACAGTGCCCACATAATACTGCCAGACAATGCCTACAAAGTAATAGCATATAGTGCCCACATAATACTGCCATACAATGCCTACATATTAGTACCATAAAGTGCCCACATATTGCTGCCATACAGTGCCTACATAATAATAGCATACAGTGCCCACATATTGCTGTCATACAGCACCTACAAATTAACACCATATAGTGCCCACATAGTACTGCCATACAATGCCTACATAGTAGTACCATACAGTGCCCACATATTGCTGCCATACAATGCTTACATAATAATACCATACCGTGCCCACATAATACTGCCATATAATGCCCACATAGTAGTACGAATACAGTGCCCACATAATATTGCCATACAATGCTTACATAATACTGCCATACAATTCCTACATAATACTGCCATATGGTGGCTACGTGAAAGTACTGCATAATACTGCCATACAGTGCCTAACTAACTGTGCCATTCAAAGTGCAAATAACAGTGACATGCAGTATTGTTATGCCGCTAGTGGTGCTCAAGACTACAATACCAGACAATCGCTATCACATGGGTGAAGCACGCGTCAACGCTGACAGAAAACAAAAGGCACGAGTAACTTACCAGTGGATGATTGGAACCGAATACTGAAGGTAGTAGAAGATGGAGACGATGCATAAATGGAGTAGATGGCATATGAATAGCATGTAAGCAGTTAACAGATGAATAGACAGTGGACAAGAATTAACAGCACTCACTGACTCTATCTGAATACTATCCCACAGCAGGGGAAGGCAACAGCTTGGCAGCAGACCAAACACACAGGAAATGCAAACAAACCAGTGAAACTACTGATCCCAGGATACACATGAAACCACTATACAAAAACTAGATCTCTCAGAGGACCAACAAGTCTCACAGTACAAACAAACACATAGACAAGAACAAAGTCACCAACTAGAATCTGGAAAGAGTTTAGCACATGCCACAAACAGTATATCCAGCCCCTGATTACTCCAGACCTGAAGTATATATAAGCCCAAAAAAAGTACTCCACCCTAATTACCCAAGCAAAGCTAAATTATAACCATAACCAGACCAAAAGGTATTGCCTAGTAATGCAGAGATAACAGAAATCATTGATTAGCAGCAGTCCTGCAGCCAATCTTAACCAGTATCTACATAAAAGTCCATTGCAGTGACTACATAATAATGCCAGACCGGGGTGTAACTATAGTGGTGCAGAAGTAGCTGTCACATCCAGACCCTAGTGCCTTAAGGGGCCCCAAGGACCCTCTGCCACATAAGGTGACACCAGTGTTATAAATGGCACATGGCAGGTGAGGGGCCATATTATAGATTTTGGATTTGGGGTCTCGGAGCTTTAAGTTACTCCTTTGTGTACATATATTACAGGTGGGATACAGACTATAATATGCTTGAGATTAATTGATCCAGACCCCTTGTCCCATCTTTCAGGCTAGTCAGCGACTAAACCCCACACCCCGCACTGCAGTATAAATCTTTATAATACTGTGCTGGAAGTATAAAACAAGAACATCGGTTACATGAGTCTCAACAAATCCCACAGTGACATGGTGTCTGGTAATATCCCACTTCTATCTACTCCAATAAATCCCCTTTAAATCAAACTGTAGTGCGGAGATCTCACATTGCTGAATACCAGATGTAACATCAAGGTGACGGACATTAATTCAAATAAAAAAGGGACTTGTATGATCGTCCATGTGTCAGGAGTTGTCACCCTCAAATTGAACAGAGCCACAGAAACTATAATGGAAACTTGGGGGGAGGGGATCGGATATAAATGCAGTCTGATCCTTAAAGGGGTTTTCTTAGGATAGGCCATCAATGTTTGATTGGTGGGAGTTGAACCCCATATTAGCAGAATGAAGGGCCAACAGTATTTAGTGGCCCATCATTGTTTACACAGGCACTAGCGGCTCATCCGTGCCGTAGCGGAGTATCTGCATCTGGCACTGCCACATTTCTTATTGATTTATATTTCTGGGAAGGTTGGGGACAACCAATATGGACGACATTTCAGCTTCCTTAGGGGTTGTCACCGCATCTTTTACAGTGATACAACCTTCTGCTCTCTACAACTACGACTATGGGGTCTGTCATGGTGGCCATATTGGTTGTCATACAGTTTTCTCAAAAGATATTAGTTTACGATAGATGGACTCACATTTAAAGGGGTCTTCCCATCATAGACACTTATGCATACCCTCTGGTACCTGCACCTATCACCAGAACGATGACGCATGCAGGTGGAGAATGAATGGAGAAGTGGCCGCACACAAGGGTGGACCCACATTTAAAGGGGTATTCCCATCATAGACATTTATGCATACCCTCTGGTACCTGCACCAATCACCAGAACGATGACGCATTCAGGTGGAGAATGAATGGAGAAGTGGCCGCACACAAGGGTGGACCCACATTTAAAGGGGTATTCCCATCATAGACATTTGTGCATACCCTCTGGAAACCGTACCTATCACCAGAACGATGACGCTATCAGGCGGAGAATGAATGGAGAAGTGGCCGCACACACAGGAGGGACACACATTTAAAGGGAAATTCCCATCATAGACATTTATGACATATGCACATTAGATCAAATAAATTTGTGTTGGGTGCTGGTCCCACATCTGGCTCACACCTATCATTAGTTAGGTGGCCAATGCATCCAGGCATAGAATGACCGGAGAGATGGCCACGCAAATGTGAGGCTCTTCCCATACGTTTTTATAAAAGTTATGGAAACAGCCAAGTTGCCGCATTCAGGCGGAGTTGGCACGCTTGTCAGTCCCATAAAAACGAATGGAGAGAGACACAGACATGCGCAGCCACCTGTTCAGTTATTTTATGCCTGTGTCGGCCGCTTCACCATGCGGGAGTGGGGTTGTGGGACCCTTGTTCTGGAGGTGCGGGTCCCAGAGATGTGAATCCTGTGGACATACCATAAATATCTAGGATGTGAATATCCCTTTAAATACCATGGTTTAGGAGATGCCATATTACAGGGGTGATCATTATTAGAACCATTGTCTCTATGGGAGAATACAGATCCTTACGGTTACACCACATGGCGACACACGCAGCGCCTATGGCTCCATAATACAGAACTGGTGGGACTTCATGTGAATGTTATGTAATTATAGTAATATTATTATGGCAAGACATGGCACTTTAACCATGGGCATCTTTATGACTCCCATAAAATTGCATCTTGAAGATGCTGAGTGTCCTCTCACAATGTTCTACCCCAGTATACCTCAGTATACAGCCCCCCCACCCAAAAAAAAAAAAAAAAATTAAAAAATTATCTTCTTGTCTGTATGGTCACTGCATCTTTAAAGAGGTTTTCCGGTTTTGAGTGAATAATACTTAAACTCTTCTTTACAACGTTCTAATATAATTTGTGTCTCAATTTCTCACCATTTTAAGATATTTCCTTGCTGTCACTGAATGAGAACATTATTATTTACATTCAGAGGCAGCAAACCTGTACATACCTATTCTGCCCTCAGTTGAGAAGTGGATACATTGTATCAGTCTAGACAATGCTGTGTGAGCTGAACAACCTGGGCTCCAGACTGATACATTGTAGCAAACCACCGGAGAGATCTGTGCAGTGGCTACATTTATCTCAGAACATTGTATAGACTTGAGACAATTGTCTCCACTTCTCATTTAGAAGCAGAACTAACCCTTATTGTCATCATCATATTATAGATGACCGTCTTGGCGCTGTATAGTGGGCAGTGCTCTTAACGCCCTCAAGTTTAACCCCTTCATGAGCATCTTATAGATAACCTTCCTGAGAGAACCTTAAGGGCATGACCACACGTGGCGGATTTCCTCCGCAACTGTCCGCATCAATGCCGCACAGAATCTGCGTTGCAGATTCTGCTGCGGATCTGCACAAAATGTGCAGTAAATTGATGCGGACTAGCTGCTGCGGACTGCGGGAAAAGTGCTTCCCTTCTCCCTATCAGTGCAGGATAGAGAGAAGGGACAGCACTTTCCCTAGTGAAAGTAAAATAATTTCATACTTACCGGCCGTTGTCTTGGTGACGCGTCCCTCTTTCGGCATCCAGCCCGACCTCCCTGGATGACGCGCCAGTCCATGTGACCGCTGCAGCCTGTGCTTGGCCTGTGATTGGCTGCAGCCGTCACTTACACTGAAACGTCATCCTGGGAAGCCGGACTGGAGACAGACGCAGGGAGTTCTCGGTAAGTATGAACTTATATGTTTTTTTACAGATACATGTATATTGAGATCGGTAGTCACTGTCCCGGGTGCAGAAACAGTTACTGCCGATCGCTTAACTCTTTCAGCACCCTGGACAGTGACTATTTACAGACGTCTCCTAGCAACGCTCCCGTCATTACGGGAGCCCCATTGACTTCCTCAGTCTGGCTGTAGACCTAGAAATACATAGGTCCAGCCAGAATGAAGAAATGTCATGGTAGTAAAACCAATACGCTCCGCAGCACACATAAGATCTGCGGACTTCATTGCGGAATTTTGACTCTCCATTGAAGTCAATGGAGAAATTCCGCCATGAGTCCGCCACTGCTCCGCAACAGACAGAGCATGCTGCGGACACCAAATTCCGCTCCGCAGCCTATGCTCCGCAGCGGAATTGTACGCATCGTCTAAACGAACACTGCTAAATTAAAGTGAAAGTCAATGGAGAAACGGCTCCGCTGCGGATTAACGCTGCGGAGTGTCCGCAGCGGAATTTAAGTGAAATTCCGCCACGTGTGAACCCGCCCTTAAAGAGGAGTCTCGTAAAGAAGAGAACAAAACGAAATGCAAGATAAATGTTTTCGCATAATGTGGTTTGGTTCCACTGTTTCTCTGTATCATTTGAAGTCTATCAAATCAATGGTGAATTAAAGGTATCCTGTACGCTCCGCTGTCTTGTGTGGAGTGTAATTTGAGAAATAAAATATTGTGTTCTAATCCCTCCAGCAGTCTGCAGACAGTCACCAGTAAAACTCGCTGTTACAATGACATTATTGAGTCCCCCCGGGCACCGCGTTACTGTGCCAGAGATTCTTGCTTTAGTAATTTCTCGATAAATGCTATTATGTAGACTGCGTGGCTGAGAAATGCTCGGATTCACTCGGCCTCACAACTTCAAGGAAAACGATAAAAGTTTTGTGCAAGAACTTGTACTTTGATGACAACTTAAAGGGTTATTTCTATCCAAGACATTTATGGCAAATCCACAGGATATACCATAAATGTCGGACAGATGTGGATTCCAGCTGGGGGACCCGTACCTATGTTGACAACAGGGGTCCTGCCATTCTGGTGCTTGGTCCTCTCCATTCATTTGGGAGTTACGGAAACATCCGAGCAGTTCAATACCAGGTCTCCCGAATTGCTCCTCTATTGAAGTGGATAGCCTTCAACCATTATATAAATGCAACAGTCTCCATGTAAAGCAATGTTGCATGCCATTGTAGGACCTCACCTCCAAACCCTCATTACTTCCTGAAGACTTTAAGCATTTCATACATGAGACTACCAAAATGGCGGTTGTTGCTCTTATTACGTCATGGGTGAGTGAGTGGGAAAACCCTCTACTCTAAATTAACACAATGGAACGCAACCTCTGCCCTGCCCAAGATCTCCTCCTCTCTATCAGCCTTATCTGCTCTCTGATCCACACTCTTGGGTCCAGGACTCTTCCCAAGTTTCTCTCCTTCTCTGGAATTCCCTTCTTCTTCCACCTCTCAACACTGGAAATTCACCTCTACTGAGGATCCAGCTTAGAACTTAGTGTAAAGTCTCATTCAACTGCTGTCCCAATATAATGTCCACCTGACAAGGCTGCGGTTTTCATTTAATGGATACAAGTCAACCCAAACCTATCACTTAAAGGAAATTCCGACAAGTACTAATGTTTGCCATGTGTTCCATTAGGGAATTACATGTGTTTGTCTCTTACATGTTTATCTTCTTGCTGCTCTGATCATTTTATATCACACTGCGACCATTGCTTAAGTCAATGGGGATAAAACGGTGTCACTCATACAGGCACCAGAACTTCCTGTATGATGTCATTACATGGACTGTTCCATCTACGCACTCCACGGGGGGGGGGGGTATAAAGCTTTGTTTACATCTTGCCAGAGCCTTCAGTTGTAAGGCTCCGAAGTACGCCACTGTGTAGCCAGACAGGGACATATCTAGTCTATTGGCCACAATGGAAAAAAAATTATACTGTGCGGTATATGTTTTTTTTGTGGTGGCCCACTGTATAGGAGAGCGCAGTCTGCTGCAATTTCCTATACAGTAAAAATAAAAGGTATGCCTACACATACAAGCCCAGAGGAGGTCAATACTCTTGTGGCCGTTTTTAATTGAATGGGAGGTCTATGGCTATGTTCAGTGAGGCATCAGGAGCTTTTCCACCGCATACGCCAAACGTGTTCACTTAATGTGATGTGAACAGAACCTTACTGCTGATGATTGGCCAGGCTCCTGTCACACGGTTATAATTGAAAACATCACAGTTCAGCCTCCCTGGCTCTCTACTTATAGGGACAGATTTACTATTATTCTTGCGCCAGAATTCTTGCCTCGGTTGCGTCTTTTATATGGAGCAAATCAGTTTAAACTAATTTATTATTGATTGGTACCAACAAGAACAGATGTTTGCGTCTCACTAGATACAATTCAAAAGTGTCTAGAAAAGGGGGTGTGGCTTTGTGAAAAGGGGGATGGATTAAAATTGTTCCGACGTGCGGAAAAATTGCACTAAAAATTGAATGCAAAAAACTGGCATCAATTAAGCCAACCAAGAGGTGGTGTAAGAAAGAGAAAGGTGCCTAACATGTCTTACAAGATGCATCAAAACTATCATACAGCGAGCGCCACTGTGATAAATTTGGCGCATATTCTGACTCCCTGGTACGCAGTCTAAATATTAGACCTCATTAATAAATCTGCCGCATTATCTCTTATCGTATATAGGAGAATATTGAAGGAAGGATAATCACACTGTCCTCCCTAGCAGGCAGAGATGGTATTGGCTGTAGCTTTTCATGTGATCTGTACTGAGGCATGATGGGATTGATAGCAAAGCACAGTAGTAGAGAAACAGGGTAAAATGTAAAATTCAAGATGGAGTCTGATCAGATGCAGCCGGGAGGGCAAACTCTGTAGAAGTGACTACAATATACATAAAAGATGACCAGGGCTGGATAGACAATCAGGCGGAGGGTGCAGTGATGGATAGTTGTGTTGGAGCTGGGCTGGAAGTCTCCATTTTACAGGTTCTTCCAGAATTATCAGCAAATAAGTAAAAATCAATAATGAAGCGAAAAAGTTCAAATCTTGAGTTGTCACTTATGTGTTGTAATTCTTCACTGAACATTCGCCTCTCTGCTTTTAGTGATTATGGTTATGAACGACACAGTAACGGTCAGTGCCTGCCAGCGTTTTGGTACAACCCATCGTCCTTGTCCAAAGATTGCAGTCTCGGGCAAAGTTACTTGAACAGCACCGGGTAAGTAAAACTCCGCACATAGGTCATTATTGTGACTGTATTGTATGGTTTGTTTTATTTTATGTTTAAACTCGCACAGCGTCTGAGCCTTCAGTCAGATATATAGCCCATAGGGTCCCGTTGTAAAAACAAAATGTATACCACGCGGTGTGTGTGTATATATATATAATTACTGGATGCCTCGGTATTGAATAACGTATTCGAATCCACTATCTTAGGCCCCCTACACACGATCATGCCTATAATCACTGTTCATGATTACGGGCACAGCCGGCCACTATAGTATGGGAGCATTGTCCGTATAAAAGAAAAAAATAGGACGTGTCCTATCTTTTGCGGAGACTTTCTATGGCACCGTCACCTTCCCGTAAATACACAGGAAAGTGTCCGTGGGCAATAAAAGTGAATGGGTCCGTAATTACGGATGAACTCTGCAGTCGTGGGGCCGAATACAGTAAAAAAAAGATATTGCAAATTATAACCCCCCTGATGTATGAAGGTTTTTACTATACGTCTGGTCGAGGCGGCCCTAAGGATACATTCGGCATATGTGCCTGGAGATTTTCCTAAGCCTACGCCAAAAGTACAATGCAAACACAGTGTGAACAGAGCCTGATTAACTTCCCAGAAATACATTGATACCCAGGTGCGCCCTGCTTTACTATTCTACAGTATAGATAGAGAAAACTACCCAGGAGCATTGTATTCAGTCATAGCAGGTGCCGAGTTCTTTTTAATTTAAAGGGGTATTCCGGTTACAACAAGTTACCCCCTATCTGTAGGGGAAGGGGTAACTTGCTGATCGGTGGGTGTCCAACACCTCAGACCCCCACCGTTTACAGGAATGGGAGCCCGAAGTTGCTCGAACCCCAAGTTTGAACCGAGCGGCAGGTCGCTCATGCGCACTGTCGCTCCATTCATTCTCTATGGAAGTGCCGGAAAAAGCCGAACACTGCACTCAGCTATCTCCAAATACCCCTTTAATCTTAGGGAGTATTACACATTTTTGAAAACCGTGAACCTGACAATAGTCTGACTACTTCACTCTCTTTGGGGTTTACCAGTGAAGGACAGAGACATAGAGAGTTGTCAGGGTTGGGAACATGTTACGTTCTATCTTGAGATTAGAAAATCTAAAAGTGTGATTATCCTCACCAAACAACCCAACACAAGGGTCATTTGGGGACTTATTAGGAGGGGACCCTCCCCTCTTAGAAACAGAATTGGGCAGCATGTGTCATGTGATCCATCTTGGTTCTAGCAACTGGCTAAGAAGGCTCATAGTGGGGAGGGGCATGGGTGCAATTTATTATTCAGTCCCGTATTTGGGACTTCCCGCCCCCGTTTTTGTACAATAGCGCGTTCTTGTTTAATGTTGTTAAAGTTGTGTCCACCTTCGTAGACAATTTTTTATTTTCCCAATGTGTCTAGAATAAAAAATTTAGCAACTGCAATAAGTCTTGATTATGTCTCCATGGCAACAGACTACACAGAAACCATGTGTAGTCTGATTTTGTAGTCACACACCAGCTGTCCCAATTCCTAAGGCAGAATCTCTTCTAGAAATGAAAGGTTGGACCATGTTTGGAAGTCCTCCCTGTAGAGTGTTTTCTTCTCAGCTCGATGGATCTGTATTGTATGTATCTTCATGTATTGTTCTATGCTGTTTCAGTTATAGAAAGGTTGTATCCAACAACTGCACAGATGGTGTTCGAGAACGATACACAGCAAAACCTCAGCAGTGTCCGGGCAAAGCTCCACATGGTCTCCGAGTCACAACATTGGATGGAAAGTTGACCGCAGAGCAAGGACACAATGTTACGTTTGTACTACAATTAGAGGAGGTATGGCTTATAAAGACCGTGCATTGTCTATATTCTCCAAAGAGATGTAAATGAGGCTGAGCTGCAATACCACACACAACCTGTGGACAGGTGTGGCACTATAAAGAAAAAAAAAAAAAAACAGCCATACTTTTCCAACCCTCTACAACCCCTTTAAGAATAAAAGGGTTGATTTTTTTTTCTTTTCTAGAAACAGCGCCACTATGTGGCTGTCGCTGGTATTGCAGCTCAGTCCATTCATTCTAATGGCAGAGACAGATTATGGAGTAGTTTTAACTGAGAGTAGAAGACAGAGAGTGGTGGGCTTTATTCTACAGCTGATTGTACCCAGAATGCTTTGCATGTCTAACTGTGCGGTACTGATTATAGCCTAATAATCCTAATGTCATGAAATGATTAACCGTTACCGTCCAGTGACAGCGAGTTCATTTTCAGCAGGTTATCTCCGTGGTCATCGGGAATATCACGGTGGATGATACAGAATTGCATAAGACAAGTGAAATAAGGCACTGAGCGCTGCCGTACATGAGGCGCTGTGCGGGGGAGGGAGCCTCATTGTCCTCACAGCTGTTATTTATGCGGCCAGACTCACTAATCAATGACCAATTACTGTACTGAGAAATAGTAGCCTGAGATTACCAATTATGTAGTGGAGGGAATTAAGATTAATGTGAATACAGAAACAGATTAATATTTGTGCAAAGGAGCCGAGTCTGCAGCTCCGAGACTTAGAACTGACAGTAAAATGTAGAAAATAGGATGTGACAGGAGGAAGTATAGAGGAATTTTCACGAGGGCACACTGTTATTACACAGACCTATGGGCAGTATGTGTGGGCTTTATTTATCTCATCTAATATTTCCCATCAGAGAAAGTCACACAATCCAGGATCAAAATATTCAGAAGAAAATTTACTTTCTAGACTACATATAGCTGGTGCTGGCGTGCCAAGTGCGACTGCGCCATTATTATATTATTGCTTTCACATGAAGCTGGGTTTATTCATAATAATAATAATAATAATAATAATAATAAAAAGCTGCACTCTGAGCAATGCAAAAATATAGTATTTTAAAATGTGAAATATATACATTAGAGGTGCAGAACAATGACACTGACACTTGGGGTGCAGGATAATGACACTGACACTTGGGGTGCAGGATAATGACACTGACACTTGGGGTGCAGGATAATGACACTGACACTTGGGGTGCAGGATAATAATACACAGACACCTGGGGTACAGGATAATGATACGCTGACACTTGGGGTACAGGATAATGATACACTGACACTTGGGGTGCAGGATAATGATACACTGACACTTGGGGTGCAGAACAATGACACTGACACTTGGGGTACAGTATAATGATACGCTGACACTTGGGGTACAGGATAATGATATACTGACACTTGGGGTGCCGGATAATGATACACTGACACTTGGGGTACAGGATAATGATACACTGACACTTGGGGTACAAGAAAATTACACTGACACTTGGGGTACAGGATAATGACACGCTGACACTTGGGGTACGGGATAATGATACACTGACACTTGGGGTACACTGACACTTGGGGTACAGGATAATGATACACTGACACTTGGGGTACGGGATTATGATACACTGACACTTGGGGTGCAGGATAATGACGCTGACACTTGGGGTGCAGAACAATGACACTGACACTTGGGGTACAGTATAATGATACGCTGACACTTGGGGTACAGGATAATGATATACTGACACTTGGGGTGCAGGATAATGATACACTGACACTTGGGGTGCAGAACAATGACACTGACACTTGGGGTACAGTATAATGATACGCTGACACTTGGGGTACAGGATAATGATATACTGACACTTGGGGTGCAGGATAATGATACACTGACACTTGGGGTACAGGATAATGATACACTGACACTTGGGGTACAGGAAAATTACACTGACACTTGGGGTACAGGATAATGACACGCTGCCACTTGGGGTACGGGATAATGATACACTGACACTTGGGGTACACTGACACTTGAGGTACAGGATAATGATACACTGACACTTGGGGTACGGGATTATGATACACTGACACTTGGGGTGCAGGATAATAATACACTGACACTTGGGGTACATGATAATGATACACTGACACTTGGGGTGCCGGATAATGATACGCTGACACTTGGGGTACAGGATAATGATACACTGACACTTGGGGTGCAGAACAATGACACTGACACTTGGGGTACAGGATAATGATACGCTGACACTTGGGGTACAGGATAATGATACACTGACACTTGGGGTACCGGATAATGATACACTGACACTTGGGGTACAGGATAATGATACACTGACACTTGGGGTGCAGGATAATGATACACTGACACTTGGGGTACAGGATAATGATACGCTGACACTTGGGGTACAGGAAAATTACACTGATACTTGGGGTACAGGATAATGACACGCTGACACTTGGGGTACGGGATAATGATACACTGACACTTGGGGTACACTGACACTTGGGGTACAAGATAATGATACACTGACATTCGGGGTACAGGATAGTGACGCTGACACTTGTGGTACAGGATATTGACACTGACACTTGGGGAACAGGATAATGACACACTGACACTTGGGGTACAGGATAATATTACACTGACATTTGGGGACAGGATAATGACACTGACATTTGGGGTACAGGATAATGACACTGACACTTGGGGAACAGGATAATGATACAATGACACATCGGGCAGAGGACAATGATACACTGACACTTGGGGTACAGGATAATGACACGCTGACACTTGGGGTAGAGGATAATGATACACTGACACTTGGGGTACGGGATAATGATACACTGACATCTGGGGTACAGGATAATGACACGCTGACACTTGGGGTAAAGGATAATGATACACTGACACTTGGGGTGCAGGATAATGACGACACTTGGGGTACAGGATAATGATACACTGACACTTGGGGTAGAGGATAATGATACACTGACACTTGGGGTATAGGATGATGACACTGACACTTGGGGTACAAGATGATACACTGACACTTGGGGTACACTGACACTTGGAGTACAGGATGATACACTGACACTTGGGGTACAGTATGATGACACTGACACTTGGGGTGACACTTGGATATTTGGGAAGTCTTCAGGGCTGTTCTATGGACAGTTTCTTAGTTACATTATTAGTGAGACATTTCTGGATCTGGTCGGGTTATAAGCATCTTCGCTGCTCCGGTGTTCTGAATATTTTATAACTTTTACTTCGCTCGTATAACACTGATGAAAGCATAAAGTTTATTTCCAAAAATATAATTTGGCTTTTTCAGGAATATTTTAGGTGCTTTGATAATCAATAACGTAACAGGAGAACAAATCTATAATTTTTAATATCAATAAATAATTATTTTTCCATATCGGCGCTCCAATTAAAATATGCGGCGCTGGGGAAGAAAAGTCATTCTTGTTCTTGGCAACCCGTGAGCATAACCAATAATAAAAGCGGGAAGTTATTATTTCATATTGACATTCATGCACAGAAATCCTTTATTATTTCTACTGCAATCATATAAAATGTCTCTGCATTGCTGCAGCATTAAACAGCTGAGATGTAGCCGGGCGTGACAATGTATAGGTGCAATATCCCCCAACAAGCTAAAAAACATGAAGGGGGAGGGGCATTAATCAGGGTATTCAGGGCATGACTGTATATGAAAATTGTTCTATAAAAATAAAATCAAAGACCAAAAATTATTTCTAAGGAAAATAGAAGTGAAGTAAAGAATGTTGCGCTTTCATGGAGTAGAACAATTAATGAACGTGTTTTGAAAATACGGCGTCCACGGTAATTCCGAGCATGTCTTGACTGTGAGACGGCGCAAAAGTCTGTGATCATGAAGTCTCTGCTGTTCGTTTGTAGCCTCTTAGGTGACTTCTTCACTTGTGGTCTCTTAGGTGACTTATTCACTTGTGGTCTCTTAGGTGACTTCTTCACTTGTGGCCTCTTAGGTGACTTCTTCACTTGTGGTCTCTTAGGTGACTTCTTCACTTGTGGTCTCTTAGGTGACTTCTTCACTTGTGGTCTCTTAGGTGACTTCTTCACTTGTGGCCTCTTAGGTGACTTCTTCACTTGTGATCTCTTAGGTGACTTCTTCACTTGTGGTCTCTTAGGTGACTTCTTCACTTGTAGCCTCTTAGGTGACTTCTTCACTTGTGGTCTCTTAGGTGACTTCTTCACTTGTGGTCTCTTAGGTGACTTTTTCACTTGTGGTCTCTTAGGTGACTTCTTCACTTGTGATCTCTTAGGTGACTTCTTCACTTGTGGTCTCTTAGGTGACTTCTTCACTTGTGGTCTCTTAGGTGACTTCTTCACTTGTGATCTCTTAGGTGACTTCTTCACTTGTGGCCTCTTAGGTGACTTCTTCACTTGTGATCTCTTAGGTGACTTCTTCACTTGTGGCCTCTTAGGTGACTTCTTCACTTGTGGTCTCTTAGGTGACTTCTTCACTTGTGGCCTCTTAGGTGACTTCTTCACTTGTGGTCTCTTAGGTGACTTCTTCACTTGTGGCCTCTTAGGTGACTTCTTCACTTGTGGCCTCTTAGGTGACTTCATCACTTGTGGTCTCTTAGGTGACTTCTTCACTTGTGGTCTCTTAGGTGACATCTTCACTTGTGGTCTCTTAGGTGACTTCTTCACTTGTGGTCTCTTAGGTGACTTCTTCACTTGTGATCTCTTAGGTGACTTCTTCACTTGTGGTCTCTTAGGTGACATCTTCACTTGTGGTCTCTTTGACTTCTTCACTTGTGGTCTCTTAGGTGACTTCTTCACTTGTGATCTCTTAGGTGACTTCTTCACTTGTGGTCTCTTAGGTGACATCTTCACTTGTGGTCTCTTTGACTTCTTCACTTGTGGTCTCTTAGGTGACTTCTTCACTTGTGTTCTCTTAGGTGACTTCTTCACTTGTGGTCTCTTAGGTGACATCTTCACTTGTGGTCTCTTTGACTTCTTCACTTGTGGTCTCTTAGGTGACTTCTTCACTTGTGTTCTCTTAGGTGACTTCTTCACTTGTGGTCTCTTAGGTGACTTCTTCACTTGTGGTCTCTTAGGTGACTTCTTCACTTGTGGTCTCTTAGGTGACTTCTTCACTTGTGATCTCTTAGGTGACTTCTTCACTTGTGGTCTCTTAGGTGACTTCTTCACTTGTGGTCTCTTAGGTGACTTCTTCACTTGTGGTCTCTTAGGTGACTTCTTCCGCTTATAGTCTCGAGGGTCGCTCTCCTAGGTTGTCTCTGCTGGACCAATTTTATATAATTTTCTATAGTTTAGCAAATCATATAGGTTGATAAGAAGGTCTCCTTTTCGCTAGTACATACAGAATTAATGGTTCGCTCACCTTGCACTTGATCCTGGACACCACTCTTGCATCATGTTCTTTAACAGGTTGTTCAAGATTTGAAAAATATGGCAGCTTTTTTGAGAAACAGTGCCACACCTGTCCATGGGTTGTGTCTTGTATTGCAGTTAGGGTATGTGCACACACACTAATTACGTCCGTAATGGACGGACGTATTTCGGCCGCAAGTAGTGGACCGAACACAGTGCAGGGAGCCGGGCTCCTAGCATCATAGTTATGTACGATGCTAGGAGTCCCTGCCTCTCCGTGGAACTACTGTCCCGTACTGAAAACATGATTACAGTACGGGACAGTTGTCCTGCAGAGAGGCAGGGACTCCTAGCATCGTACATAAGTATGATGCTAGGAGCCCGGCTCAATGCACTGTGTTCGGTCCGGGACTTGCGGCCGAAATACGTCCGTCAATTACGGACGTAATTAGTGTGTGTGCACATACCCTTAAGCTCCATTGAAGTGGGTGGCAATGAGCTGCAATACCATACACACCATTTAGACAGGTGTGGCACTGTTTTTTTTAAGAAAGAGGCCATGTTTCCCTAATTCTGGACAATCCCTTTAAATCTGTCACATGTGTTTAATAGTACTGATATCCTCATATGGGGAAAAAGGGCTTATGTCCACTACAGGCATAATAACCCAGTTGGGACTAGAACTTCTGCACTCCGTATATTTCCACCACTGAGTCCAACCCACATTGCCCTTCCAATTATTTCCTCTTCTCTCATATTTCCTCCCTGATTCCTTTTTACTATAATCCTCTACTTACCCCGGTTCCCCTCCTATCCTCCTACATATTTCCCTAATATCTTTTCATTACGATTCTTTTCCTTCTATCTCATAGTTTTCTTCTCATTTCTTCCCCATCCTTCTGTTGCTTCAATGTCTTCTTCTCCAGATCTTCTTTGCTGTCTATCACTTTGAATACTTTACCGATTTCCTAATTTCTTCCCTACATTATCCTTATTTTTTCATTCATTCCCATTTCCAAACTACTTTTCTTCCTTCATGGACCTCCTTTACCCTCCTATTCTAAATTTTTCCTTCATTACCAACCCCCATATTTCTCTCCACCCCACTACGACCATTCCCTCTTAATACAGGTTCGCTATGAGAGGGCACATAGGTTGTTCTTATTGTGTATAGTGTTATTTGCATGGTTATTTTCCCTCGTTGGCTTTATTCTTATCTCAAATGTTCCTCTGTCTTCAGGGAGATGTTCAGAGAACTAACATCCAGGTTGAGTTCGGTGACGGGATTGCGGCTTCCTACGCTAATCTTAGCGCCACAGAAGATGGTATCAAACATGTCTATCAGAACGTGGGCATCTTCCGAGTCCTGGTGCAAGTCGACAACAACCTGGGCTTGGACAGCTCCGTTCTTTATCTACATATAACAGGTATGTGCAGAGGATTGTATGGTATATATATATATATATATATATATATATATATATATATATATATATATATATATACACACTACCGTTCAAAAGTTTGGGGTCACCCAGACAATTTTGTGTTTTCCATGAAAACTGACACTTATATTTATCAAATGAGTTGCAAAATTACTAGAAAATATAGTCAAGACATTGACAAGGTTAGAAATAATGATTTTTATTTGAAATAATAATTTTCTCCTTCAGACTTTGCTTTGGTCTTGGAATGCTCCATTTGCAGCAATTCCAGCATTGCAGACCTTTGGCATTCGAGCTGTTAATTTGCTGAGGTCATCGGGAGACATTTCCCCCCATGCTTCCAGAAGTCCCTCCCACAAGTTGGATTGGCTTGATGGGCACTTCTTGCATACCATACGGTCAAGCTGCTCCCACAACAGCTCTATGGGGGTGAGATCTGGTGACTGCGCTGGCCACTCCATTACAGATAGAATACCAGCTGCCGGCTTCTTCCCTAAATAGTTCTTGCATCATTTGGAGGTGTGCTTTGGGTCATTGTCCTGTTGTAGGATGAAATTGGCTCCAATCAAGCGCTGTCCACAGGGTATGGCATGGCGTTGCAAAATGGAGTGATAGCCTTCCTTATTCAAAATCCCTTTTACCTTGTACAAATCTCCCACTTTACCCCAGACCATCACATTACCTCCACCATGCTTGACAGATGGCGTCAGGCACTCTTCCAGCATCTTTTCAGTTGTTCTGCGTCTCACAAATGTTCTTCTGTGTGATCCAAACACCTCAAACTTCGATTCGTCTGTCCATAACACTTTTTTCCAATCTTCCTCTGTCCAATGTCTGTGCTTTTGCCCATATTAATCTTTTCCTTTTATTAGCCAGTCTCAGATATGGCTTTTTCTTTGCCACTCTGCCCTGAAGGCCGGCATTCCGGTGTCGCCTCTTCACTGTAGACGTTGACACTGGCGTTTTGCGGGTACTATTTAATGAAGCTGCCAGTTGAGGACCTGTGAGGCGTCTATTTCTCAAACTAGACGCCTCACAGGTCCTCAACTGGCAGCTTCATTAAATAGTACCCGCAACAAATAGTACTGAGCAACAAGACAAGTACATTAGAGTCTCTATTTCTCAAACTAGAGACTCTAATGTACTTGTCTTGTTGCTCAGTTGTGCAGCGGGGCCTCCCACTTCTCTTTCTACTCTGGTTAGAGCCTGTGTGTGCTGTCCTCTGAAGGGCGTAGTACACACCGTTGTAGGAAATCTTCAGTTTCTTGGCAATTTCTCGCATGGAATAACCTTCATTTCTAAGAACAAGAATAGACTGTCGAGTTTCACATGAAAGCTCTCGTTTTCTAGCCATTTTGAGAGTTTAATCGAACCCACAAATGTAATGCTCCAGATTCTCAACTAGCTCAAAGGAAGGTCAGTTTTATAGCTCCTCTAAACAGCAAAACTGTTTACAGCAGTGCTAACATAATTGCACAAGGGTTTTCAAGTGTTTCCTAATCATCCATTAGCATTCTAACACAGTTAGTAAACACAATGTACCATTAGAACACTGGAGTGATGGTTGCTGGAAATGGGCCTCTATACACCTATGTAGATATTGCATTAAAAACCAGACGTTTGCAGCTAGAATAGTCATTTACCACATTAACAATGTATAGAGTGGATTTCTGATTCATTTCATGTTATCTTCATTGAAAAAAACGGTGCTTTTCTTGCAAAAATAAGGAAATTTCTAAGTGACCCTAAACTTTTGAACGGTAGTGTATATACCATTCTTGAATATGTAGCGGAGTGTGGGAGATGGAAGACCCCGCCGGGTTATCACGGAGAAAGGAGGCGCAGACGTCGGCTGACAAAATGGCTGGCTTGTTCTCTATATCGGCAGATGTTGGGCCAAGGGCATCCCTACTTGATACATGGTTTTTTTGACAGTGGGCTTAGTAGGACTCAAGATGGCGGCTGCTATTGCGTACTTTGGACATACTGCCCCTTGTTCCGGTGGTTCAATTTGGGCCCTATAAGTTTCCACATGGACGGACTCTCCCCTTACTCTTGCTCTACTACTCGCCACTGCCGATCATCTCTCACTCTCTTAGGTCAGTTTATTCTGCATTCCCTTTGCGCCCCAGCCCAGCTATCCAGACAGTGGGGCCACACACAGCACCCCTCCTCGCTCTTCAGGATCTGTCGCCACCCCTGGCCCTACGATGGATACTGACTAGGTCAATCCTCACCAGTCAAGCTCAGACTCCTCAGTTTCAGCTCCCAAACAGTTGGTCTTTTTTTTTTCCATCCACCTCCAAAGCAGATTTTATCTTATTCTCCTCTTTGCAACAACACCTCTCCTCTATATGGTAAGCAGAGCGCAGGTCACACTGTCTCCGTCCCAATTCTGAACATAAATTGGTGGGCTAAACACTCTTTTACAGTCCCAGCACCACCCCAAGGCGGGATGATGCATGCTTATGCGTTTTTCATCACCCTGTCATAGAGCGGAAAATGAAGCCCAAAATGTCAGGTGGGCCATACATCCCGGAGCCATAAATTTAGACGTCATAACGTGCTGAACACCTTGTTTTACCTGAATAAAAGCATCAAGAAACACATCCAATGCTATTTGCACTCAACGCTTTAGTTGTCAGATAGACACGCTTCTCTCCAATGCAGAATATCGGAGCCTATCTTCTCCCCTATATTGCCAATCAATGGCCAGTTTCATTACTGCACAGGTGCCACCTACAGTAGTTAAGGGGTTAATGAAAGTATTCCAGTAATATTTCATGGGGGTCTGGTGTTGCTAAACAGTTAGTACCTAGTATCCATGGTGGTCTTGAATAGTTATGGGTTAATATCTAATATCTCTGGAGGTCTAGTGTGGTTTATAATAATTAGATAATAACATATTCATATACTTTATTATTACATTGTTCAGGACGGCGCTGCAGGGAAAATGGAGCACATGTGCGGACAATTCAAAAGCATAGACGCGGCGGGTCCGTGAAAACCAGAACAGCTCTGTAGCATCGGCTCTGTGTTTTGGCACACAGAGGTGGGGTCCCTAATGGAGCATATGGACAGGGGTTGTTGTCGTCAGACAACCCCTTTAAGATCTAGTTCACATCGCTATATAGGCATACAGGAGGTTGATTTGCCGAACTCACCAGGCAGAGTGCTACTTGAAGCGCTGTCCGTGGAAGCCCCTGATGTCACTGCCTGTACCGTATATGGACAGTGATGTCAGGGGCTTTCAACTACCGATGCTCTAGTCGGGGACTCCGCGACTCCCTGAGGTATACATATACCCCTATTGGATGCCATACAGTGGCATCTGTCACACATAGGCGACCATGTTAAAAAGAACATATGCCGCGCGGTATTTTTTGAGGGATCCCTCAGGATGAAAAAATTTAGTTACTATATTATCCCATCCTCCAAACAAAAAGGGTGTACAGACATATACCAGGTCGACGGAGGCCAATGGACATGTTCAGTGTATACGTTGGGATCTATCTTCATGCTAAAACGCGATGTGAACCAGACCAGAGTAGGATTTCAAGTTAAAATTTCCCTGCCGCAGTTCACATTTCATGGACAAGAGCCCAACGGATTTCAGTAATAAAAAAGTCTGGATTTTACAATTAGAGTTTTCACTGTCAATTTTATAGAGACGCACTGACGCATGTACCGATTATATATACTGACAAGCTCTCAGCTTTCCTGAAGTTTTTGCCACAAGGTAAAGTTAGATGATGTATGTACAGGTGTGTAATTAAAAAGTTCCTAACCCAGTCATCAAGAATAACCTGGGTATCATCTGTATATAATTATATATACACAGCTGGTATAAGTTACACATCTTCTTGTATATAGTGATATGGAGCATGCTGGTATAACCTGGGTATCATCTGTATATAATTATATATACACAGCTGGTATAAGTTACACATCTTCTTGTATATAGTGATATGGAGCATGCTGGTATAACCTGGGTATCATCTGTATATAATTATATATACACAGCTGGTATAAGTTACACATCTTCTTGTATATAGTGATATGGAGCATGCTGGTATAACCTGGGTATCTTCTGTATATAATTATATATGTACAGCTGGTATAAGTTATACATCTTCCTGTATATAGTGATATGGAGCATGCTGGTATAACCTGGGTATCTTCTGTATATAATTATATATGTACAGTTGGTATAAGTTATACATCTTCTTGTATATATTGATATGGAGCATGCTGGTATAACCTGGGTATCTCCTGTATATAATTATATATGTACAGCTGGTATAAGTTATACATCTTCTTGTATATAGTGATATGGAGCATGTCGGTATAACCTGGGTATCTTCTGTATATAATTATATATGTACAGCTGGCATAAGTTATACATCTTCTTGTATATAGTGATATGGAGCATGCAGGTATAACCTGGGTATCTTCTGTATATAATTATATATGTACAGCTGGTATAAGTTATACATCTTCTTGTATATAGTAATATGGAGCATGCTGGTATAACCTGGGTATCTTCTGTATATAATTATATATGTACAGCTGGTATAAGTTATACATCTTCTTGTATATAGTGATGTGAAGCATGCTGGTATAACCTGGGTATCTTCTATATATAATTATATATGTACAGCTGGTATAAGTTATACATCTTCTTGTATATAGTGATATGGAGCATGCTGGTATAACCTGGGTATCTTCTGTATATAATTATATATGTACAGCTGGTATAAGTTATACATTTTCTTGTATATGGTGATATGGAGCATGCTGGTATAACCTGGGTATATTCTGTATATAATTATATATGTACAGCTGGTATAAGTTATACATCTTCTTGTATATAGTGATATGGAGCATGCTGGTATAACCTGGATATCTTCTGTATATAATTATATATGTACAGCTGGTATAAGTTATACATCTTCTTGTATATAGTGATATGGAGTGTGCTGGTATAACCTGGGTATCTTCTGTATATAATTATATATGTACAGCTGGTATAAGTTATACATCTTCTTGTATATAGTGATATGGAGCATGCTGGTATAACCTGGGTATCTCCTGTATATAATTATATATGTACAGCCGGTATAAGTTATACATCTTCTTGTATATAGTGATATGAAGCATGCTGGTGTAACCTGGGTATCTTCTGTATATAATTATATATGTACAGCTGGTATAAGTTATACATTTTCTTGTATATGGTGATATGGAGCATGCTGGTATAACCTGGGTATATTCTGTATATAATTATATATGTACAGCTGGTATAAGTTATACATTTTCTTGTATATGGTGATATGGAGCATGCTGGTATAACCTGGGTATATTCTGTATATAATTATATATGTACAGCTGGTATAAGTTATACATCTTCTTGTATATAGTGATATGGAGCATGCTGGTATAACCTGGATATCTTCTGTATATAATTATATATGTACAGCTGGTATAAGTTATACATCTTCTTGTATATAGTGATATGGAGTGTGCTGGTATAACCTGGGTATCTTCTGTATATAATTATATATGTACAGCTGGTATAAGTTATACATCTTCTTGTATATAGTGATATGGAGCATGCTGGTATAACCTGGGTATCTCCTGTATATAATTATATATGTACAGCCGGTATAAGTTATACATCTTCTTGTATATAGTGATATGAAGCATGCTGGTGTAACCTGGGTATCTCCTGTATATAATTATATATGTACAGCTGGTATAAGTTACACATCTTCTTGTATATAGTGATATAGAGCATGCTGGTATAACCTGGGTATATTCTGTATATAATTATATATGTACAGCTGGTATAAGTTATATATATTCTTGTATATAGTGATATGGAGCATGCTGGTATAGCCTGGGTATCTTCTGTATTTAATTATATATGTACAGCTGGTATAAGTTATACATCTTCTTGTATATAGTAATATGGAGCATGCTGGTATAACCTGGGTATCTTCTGTATATAATTATATATGTACAGCTGGTATAAGTTATACATCTTCTTGTATATAGTGATGTGAAGCATGCTGGTATAACCTGGGTATCTTCTGTATATAATTATATATGTACAGCTGGTATAAGTTATATATCTTCTTGTATATAGTGATATGGAGCATGCAGGTATAACCTGGGTATCTTCTGTATATAATTATATATGTACAGCTGGTATAAGTTATACATCTTCTTGTATATAGTAATATGGAGCATGCTGGTATAACCTGGGTATCTTCTGTATATAATTATATATGTACAGCTGGTATAAGTTATACATCTTCTTGTATATAGTGATGTGAAGCATGCTGGTATAACCTGGGTATCTTCTGTATATAATTATATATGTACAGCTGGTATAAGTTATATATCTTCTTGTATATAGTGATATGGAGCATGCTGGTATAACCCGGGAATCCTCTGTATATAATTATATATGTACAGCTGGTATAAGTTATACATCTTCTTGTATATAGTTATATGGAGCATGATGGTATAACCTGGGTATCTTCTGTATATAATTATATAAGTACAGCTGGTATAAGTTATACATCTTCTTGTATATAGTGATATGGAGCATGCTGGTATAACCTGGGCATCTTCTGTATATAATTATACATGTACAGCTGGTATAAGTTATACATCTTCTTGTATATAGTGATATGGAGCACGCTGGTATAACCTGGGTATCTCCTGTATATAATTATATATGTACAGCTGGTATAAGTTATACATCTTCTTGTATATAGTGATATAGAGCATGCTGGTATAACCTGGGTATCTTCTGTATATTATTATATATGTACAGCTGGTATAAGTTATACATCTTCTTGTATATAGTGATATGGAGCATGCTGATATAACCTGAGTATCTTCTGTATATAATCATATATGTACAGCTGGTATATGTTATACATCTTCCTGTATATAGTGATCTGGAGCATGCTGGTATAACCTGGGTATCTTCTGTATATATTTATATATGTACAGCTGGTATAAGTTATACATCTTCTTGTATATAGTGATATGGGTTATGCTGGTATAACCTGGGTATCTTCTGTATATAATTATATATGTACAGCTGGTATCAGTTATACATCTTCCTGTATATAGTGATATGGAGCATGCTGGTATAACTTGGGCTTATTCTGTATATAATTATATATGTACAGCAGGTATAAGTTATACATCGTCTTGTATATAGTGATATGGAGCATGCTGGTATAACCTGGGCATCTTCTGTATATAATTATATATGTACAGCTGGTATAAGTTATTCATCTTCTTGTATATAGTGATATGGAGCATGCTGGTATAACCTGGGCATCTTCTGTATATAATTATATATGTACAGCTGGTATAAATTATACATCTTCTTGTATATAGTGATATGGAGCATGCTGGTATAACCCGGGAATCCTCTGTATATAATTATATATGTACAGCTGGTATAAGTTATACATCTTCTTGTATATAGTTATATGGAGCATGATGGTATAACCTGGGTATCTTCTGTATATAATTATATAAGTACAGCTGGTATAAGTTATACATCTTCTTGTATATAGTGATATGGAGCATGCTGGTATAACCTGGGCATCTTCTGTATATAATTATACATGTACAGCTGGTATAAGTTATACATCTTCTTGTATATAGTGATATGGAGCACGCTGGTATAACCTGGGTATCTCCTGTATATAATTATATATGTACAGCTGGTATAAGTTATACATCTTCTTGTATATAGTGATATAGAGCATGCTGGTATAACCTGGGTATCTTCTGTATATTATTATATATGTACAGCTGGTATAAGTTATACATCTTCTTGTATATAGTGATATGGAGCATGCTGATATAACCTGAGTATCTTCTGTATATAATCATATATGTACAGCTGGTATATGTTATACATCTTCCTGTATATAGTGATCTGGAGCATGCTGGTATAACCTGGGTATCTTCTGTATATAATTATATATGTACAGCTGGTATAAGTTATAAATCTTCTTGTATATAGTGATATGGAGCAGGCTGGTATGACCTGGGCATCTTCTGTATATAATTATATATGTACAGCTGGTATAAGTTATATATCTTCTCGTATACAGTGATATGGAGCATGCTGGTATAACCTGGGTATCTCCTGTATATAATTATATATGTACAGCTGGTATAAGTTATACATCTTCCTGTATATAGTGATATGGAGCATGCTGGTATAACCTGGGTATCTTCTGTATATAATTATATATGTACAGCTGGTATAAGTTATACATCTTCTTGTATATAGTGATATGGAGCATGCTGGTATAACCTGGGTATCTTCTGTATATAATTATATATGTACAGCTGGTATAAGTTATACATCTTCTTGTATATAGTGATATGGAGCATGCTGGTATAACCTGGGTATCTCCTGTATATAATTATATATGTACAGCTGGTATAAGTTATACATCTTCTTGTATATAGTGATATAGAGCATGCTGGTATAACCTGGGTATCTTCTGTATATTATTATATATGTACAGCTGGTATAAGTTATACATCTTCTTGTATATAGTGATATGGAGCATGCTGATATAACCTGAGTATCTTCTGTATATAATCATATATGTACAGCTGGTATATGTTATACATCTTCCTGTATATAGTGATCTGGAGCATGCTGGTATAACCTGGGTATCTTCTGTATATATTTATATATGTACAGCTGGTATAAGTTATACATCTTCTTGTATATAGTGATATGGGTTATGCTGGTATAACCTGGGTATCTTCTGTATATAATTATATATGTACAGCTGGTATCAGTTATACATCTTCCTGTATATAGTGATATGGAGCATGCTGGTATAACTTGGGCTTATTCTGTATATAATTATATATGTACAGCAGGTATAAGTTATACATCGTCTTGTATATAGTGATATGGAGCATGCTGGTATAACCTGGGCATCTTCTGTATATAATTATATATGTACAGCTGGTATAAGTTATTCATCTTCTTGTATATAGTGATATGGAGCATGCTGGTATAACCTGGGCATCTTCTGTATATAATTATATATGTACAGCTGGTATAAATTATACATCTTCTTGTATATAGTGATATGGAGCATGCTGGTATAACCCGGGAATCCTCTGTATATAATTATATATGTACAGCTGGTATAAGTTATACATCTTCTTGTATATAGTTATATGGAGCATGATGGTATAACCTGGGTATCTTCTGTATATAATTATATAAGTACAGCTGGTATAAGTTATACATCTTCTTGTATATAGTGATATGGAGCATGCTGGTATAACCTGGGCATCTTCTGTATATAATTATACATGTACAGCTGGTATAAGTTATACATCTTCTTGTATATAGTGATATGGAGCACGCTGGTATAACCTGGGTATCTCCTGTATATAATTATATGTGTACAGCTGGTATAAGTTATACATCTTCTTGTATATAGTGATATAGAGCATGCTGGTATAACCTGGGTATCTTCTGTATATTATTATATATGTACAGCTGGTATAAGTTATACATCTTCTTGTATATAGTGATATGGAGCATGCTGATATAACCTGAGTATCTTCTGTATATAATCATATATGTACAGCTGGTATATGTTATACATCTTCCTGTATATAGTGATCTGGAGCATGCTGGTATAACCTGGGTATCTTCTGTATATAATTATATATGTACAGCTGGTATAAGTTATAAATCTTCTTGTATATAGTGATATGGAGCAGGCTGGTATGACCTGGGCATCTTCTGTATATAATTATATATGTACAGCTGGTATAAGTTATATATCTTCTCGTATACAGTGATATGGAGCATGCTGGTATAACCTGGGTATCTCCTGTATATAATTATATATGTACAGCTGGTATAAGTTATACATCTTCCTGTATATAGTGATATGGAGCATGCTGGTATAACCTGGGTATCTTCTGTATATAATTATATATGTACAGCTGGTATAAGTTATACATCTTCTTGTATATAGTGATATGGAGCATGCTGGTATAACCTGGGTATCTTCTGTATATAATTATATATGTACAGCTGGTATAAGTTATACATCTTCTTGTATATAGTGATATGGAGCATGCTGGTATAACCTGGGTATCTTCTGTATATAATTATATATGTACAGCCGGTATAAGTTATACATCTTCCTGTATATAGTGATATGGAGCATGCTGGTATAACCTGGGTATCTTCTGTATATAATTATATATGTACAGCTGGTATAAGTTATACATCTTCTTGTATATAGTAATATGGAGCATGCTGGTATAACCTGGGTATCTTCTGTATATAATTATATATGTACAGCTGGTATAAGTTATACATCTTCTTGTATATAGTGATATGGAGCATGCTGGTATAACCTGGGTATCTTCTGTATATAATTATATATGTACAGCTGGTATAAGTTATACATCTTCTTGTATATAGTGATATGGAGCATGCTGGTATAACCTGGGTATCTTCTGTATATAATTATATATGTACAGCTGGTATAAGTTATACATCTTCTTGTATATAGTGATATGGAGCATGCTGGTATAACCTGGGCATCTTCTGTATATAATTATATATGTACAGCTGGTATAAGTTATACATCTTCTTGTATATAGTGATATGGAGCATGCTGGTATAACCTGGGTATCTTCTGTATATAATTATATATATACAGCTGGTATAAGTTATACATCTTCCTGTATATAGTGATATGGAGCATGCTGGTATAACCTGGGTATCTCCTGTGTATAATTATATATGTACAGCCGGTATAAGTTATACATCTTCTTGTATATAGTGATATGGAGCATGCTGGTATAACCTGGGTATCTTCTGTATATAATTATATATGTACAGCTGGTATAAGTTATACATCTTCTTGTATATAGTGATATGGAGCATGCTGGTATAACCTGGGTATCTCCTGTATATAATTATATATGTACAGCCAATATAAGTTATACATCTTATCCCAGTGCCCTAGTAATAATATTGTTGACAGTACTGAAGTTTTCCCCGAGTCTGGTTTACATCCGGTGTAGTGCAGTGCCACCTACTGTTCTGAATGAATAATTCATCACCTGCTCCTGACATGTTCTTGCAGTATTGCTTTGTGTGCATGTCTATGGTAATCTGCGCACTGCAGGGGTCTCTTCCGTTCAGGCGTCCATGAGTTTTACGAGTCCTGAGAGCTGATAAAATATGACTTCAGTAGAATAGTTTTTTTCATCTGGTTTAGTTTGTGATTTTTTAGTGCAGTTCTGATCGCTGTGTTAAGTAAATTTACTAACAACCTAAGAAAATAAACAGCCATAAAATCAAGAGCTGGGGAATAATATTATATGTCACTGATGCTGCTTAATGGCGCCATAAACTACCACTAATTATAGAGCGGACACGTGTTATGTCATTAAAGGGGTTTTCCCAGAATCATAAATTTGATTATAGGAACGGGGGTTCAAATCCCCCGAACCTCCTGACTGGACCTGCAGTGAGAAGCTTGAATGGAGCGGCGGTCGAGCGCGCGCCCACCACTAGATTCACAGTCTATCAGAATGACGGAGCTGCACTCGGCTATTCCTGTCATTCCCATAAACTTTAAATGGAGCATCAGCGCGCCTGCTCGACCATCACTCCATTCAATGTCCTGCGGTCTATCAGTGAGGAGGAACTGGCGGTTCGGGACCCCTCATTATTACAATCAGTGGGGCCCCCAACGATTAGATAATGATTACCACTCCTGTGTATAGGTGATGATTTAGGATTCTGGTAAAATCCCTTTAATATCATTATTACAGTTGTTATTATTGGAAATTTCCTACGAATTATCTAAATTATTACAATTTTATTAACCATAAAAAGGTATTTATTTCTGTATTTTATATGGCACCAACATATTCAGCAGTGCTGTACGGAAATTGTTATCACTCACATTAGCTTTCCGCTGAGGCACCGTCCTGCTCATATGTCATCCTGATACTTGCTATGGGTCACAAGAGAACAAATTTAACTACTCCTCGTTGTCCCCTTCTTCTTCCTCCTCTTTCTCCTTCTCTTCCTTCCCCTCTTCCTCCTTCTCCTCCTTCCCCTCTTCCTCCTTCTCTTCCTTCCCCTCTTACTCCTCTTTCTCCTCCTCTTCCTCCTCCTCTTTCACTTCCTCCTCCTTCTCTTCCTCTTTTTCCTTCCACTCTTCCTCCTCCTCTTCCTCCTATTCTTCGTCCTCATTTGCAGATTTGGTCAAATTTGACAATCCAAATTGTACTGTAATACAACGGACACCCAATGGACCCCATTGTGAATTAATATGGTCTGTTGGACGCCGGAGGTATCCGTCTCCTAATGGATCGTCGTCCTGCTGATCTTTCTCCTCTTCCTCCTCCTTGTCCTTCCCTGCTTCCTTCTCTAGCTCCTTCTCTTCCTCCTCCTCTTGCTCCTCCTCCTCTTCCCCCTGCTTAGTACTCCTCTTCCTCCTCTTCTTTCTTCCCCTCCTTTTCCTCCTCCTCCTCCTCTTCTACCTTCTCTTCTTCCTCCTATTCTTCCTACTCTTTTCCCTTCTCCTCCTCCTCTTCCTACTATTCTCTACTTCTTCTCTTTTTCCTCATTCGCAGATTTGGTCAAATTCGACAATAAAAATCATACTGCAGAACAATGGACACTCAGTGGACCACATTGTAAATTAATGGGGTCCGTTGGACGCCGGTGGTATCCGTCGCATGATCAATCGTCCTCCTCCTCTTCCTCCTCCTCCTCCTTCCTTCTTCCCTTCCTTCTCTTCTTCCTACTCCTCAACCTCTTACTCTTCCTCCTCCTCTTGCACTGCTTCGGGTTTCTCTTCCTCTTCCTGCTCTTCTTCCTTCCCTTCTTCCTACTCCTCTTCTTCCTCGTCCTTCTCCTTTTCTTCTTCCTCCTCTTCTTCCTTCCCTTCTTCCTCCTCCTCCTCTTCTTCCTTCTCTTTTTCTTCTCCTCTTCCTCATCTTCCTTCTTCTCCTCTTCCTCCTCCTATTCCTCCTATTTTTCATCCTCCTCTTCCTCCTCGTTTGCAGATTTTTTCAAATTTGACAATAAAAATCGTACTACAAAACAATGAACACCCAGTGGACCCCATTGTAAATCAGTGGGGTCCGTTGAATGCCGGTGGTATCCTTGGCATGATGGATCTAGAAGTATTGAGTCAGAAGGGAGAGCCACTGAAGGGCTGCCATGTAATTCTGCATTTCCCCTGCAATGGCCACTGCAAGGGAAAAGGTTTTGAGACAACTCCTTTAAGCGCCACAGTTGGCCACAGGTTGTGTGTAATATTGCATCTCAGCCCTATTCATTTCAATAGAGCCACGCTGCGACACCAGACACAACCCATGGACAGGTGTGACGCTGTTCATGGAAGAATTCAGCTATGTTTTTGTAATCCTTTACAATTCTTTTAACACTTTAAGGTTTTTATTGCTTGTTTACTCGCACTCTTTTGTAAAAACGCAGATAACACGTTGTGATTTTACCATGACTTCTACCAAATAACTATCTAAGCTCTGCTACATCTATATGTACATTTGGGTACACATTGACCAACACATTAGCTCATTTGGACAGAGTGCAATTTTTCAGATTTTCAGTAGGGGGCAGTATTGCTACACATTGGTGCTGACATCTCTCCGTTTCTTCAGGTTATTTTTTTGTAATATTGGACATTTCCCTCACATTTCTGCAGATTCGTTGCTTTCCTGTTTCTCATCTGAGATGTCAATGTCTGTCATTTACCGATCAGTCTGACGAATGTGGTCTCTTTTTTTTTCACAGCGCCCCTGGAACACATACACTTGGTTTTGCCTTTTGTCACTACAAAGAACAAGGAGGTCAACGCTTCGGTGGTTCTCTGGCCAAGTAACGTGGGGACCCTCACCTATGTCTGGTGGCTCGGAAATAACAGTGAGGTAATTGCAGATTTCTAGTTAAGGTGGATCCAAAAATCAGCAAAAAGCAGTAAACTGATGACTTTTTTGCACCATATGACGATTCCCTGGAGTCTGTGACCCAATAGTTTTGTGCACTAAAGGTGTCTGTAGACATTAGATAAATGTGGGCCCAAACAGTCCTCTTGGCCACCAGTTATTGGCTGCAAAATCACCAAAAATGGAGGGAATGAGACCAGTCCTTGGCCCTGTTGGCCTCATGGATCCCAGATGGGCTGTTCTCCTTTTTCTGTATGTGGGCCGTGATCTACATGCACATCAACATGGTTTCGCAGGATTAGAAAGACATGACTGAGTTATTCCAAAAACAGTGCCACATATGACCACCTGGTTGTATGTGGTATTACAGCTCATATCCATTCACTTCAATGGAGCAAAGCTGCAATACCAGACACAAACCATAGACAGATGTGGCGCTGTTTCTGGTAGAAAGCAGCCATTTTTTTTTTAAGACTGCACTATCCCTTTAAGGCTTGCTGTCTGGCTGGGTGGACTGGTCTAGTAAGAATTGGGCAGGATCTTCTATATAAGTCTAGGGTACGAACACACGCCGTAAACACTGCGGATTTTCCGCAACTGATTCATTGAGGGAAATCCGCAGCGTATTACAGTAGCAGTAGAGTGGATGAGAGTTCAACAAATCTCGTGCCCGCACTGCGGAAAAAAGCCGCCGACAAAAACACAAATAAATTGACCTGCGGTGCCGTTTCTTCAGCCGCAGCGTGTCCGTTAATGCTGTGTAATCGCTGCTCTTCCATTACGGGTTTTCCCATTGAATTCAATGTGGTGCTTAAAGTCACAACAAAGTGGTGTGTGTCGCGACATTTGCGGCGGAATCGCAGCGATCGCAAGTAAGAAAGAAAAAAAAAAGTTACATTTACCCAGAGTTCCCTGCTTCTTCAGTCCGGCCTCCTGGAATGACGTTCCATCCCATGTGAACGCTGCAGCCAATCACAGGCTGCAGCGGTCACATGGCCTACAACGTCATCCCAGGAGGCCGGACTACACGCAGAGAAGAGGGTGGAGTAAGTATGAACATCTCTTTTTATTTTTCGGCGCTGCTTTACGCAGCAGAAATTCTGCCGGAAAAACGCACCACAATGTGGTCCGATTTTTCGGACGCCATTCCCTGCGGTGTTCAGGGCGGATACTCCCCGCAGCTTGACACAGCATATCCACCCTGAACACTGTGTGTGTTCCTACCCTAAACCTCACAACTGCAGACACAATGTAGGGCAACTATTTAGGAGTTTGGGGAAATTCTTAGATCCACTCCTGAGACCCTGGTGGAGCATTGCCCAAGCCAAATGACCTTGAAATTATTATAACCAGAGCTCTATGATCTAAGAATTTAACTTAGCGGGCAGCTATAGATGGTGTAACAGTCGAAAGGCCCCTCTACCGCAGAAGACACCGGTGATATAAATGGCTCATGGTAGGTGTAAGGGCTTATTCAGACGAACGGGATATACGTCTGTTCAACACTCGTGATTTTCACGCGCGTCGCACGGACCTATATTAGTCTATGGGGCAGTGAGTCCGCTGCGAAAAACTCACGACATGTCCGTTCTTTGTGCGTTTTTCGCGCATCATGCACCCATTAAAGTCAATGGGTGCGTGAAAATCATGCAGCCGCGCATCATACGGGGCTGACACACGGAGCTGTTAAGTGCCTTTTGCGCACGCAAAACGCCACGTTTTTTTGCGTGCGCAGAACGCACATGCTCGTGTGAATCCGGCCTAAAGCGGAAGAGGAAGGGAGATACATGTAAAACTAAAATTGAATATTTGTTCTTTTCACTATAGAGACAATATACACATATTTGGCAACAATATCATTGCAACAGTATTATTGTTGCAAAATATGTGTATATTGTTATTGTATATTGTACACTGGAGAATTTTGCGGTAAATATTATTGATTTGACCAATTACATAAAAGCAAAATGTGACCCTCACCAATCTGATATGGCCGCTGTATCCAGCCGCAGAGAGGCGGCCATGCAGGTACGCAACTCTCTCAAATAATTTCTATAGGCGTTGCGGAAACAGACGAGCACGGGGGACCCCTGATTTGGATATAGGTGTGGGTCCCAGATGTACCGTATGAGACATTTATAGTATATCCTGTGACTATGCCATAAATGTATATAATAGGAATACGCCTTTAAGACCCGAAACAACCCGGATATGAAAGGGTGTAGCTTAAAAAAGATTTATTTTGTCGACAGTTTGTATCAATTCATTTTTTGCCTGATCACTTTCACTTTTTAAACTCTCCGTCTTCCTCCACTCTCTGCTTTAATTCCCTTCATTCCTCCGGTCTGAACTCAGGGGAAGCTGATGCTCAAACTGAGATTGATTAAGATCCCCAAAAAAAAATAAAAAAAAATTCTATTCTATATATTTCATTCCTGTGAGGTCCCAAAGTGGCAATATTTTATTTTCTAGCGACAGCTTGGAGCTCTACCCGGCTGTTTGTTATCTTTGTCATAAAACAGGCCCATGCTGGATTGTGGCAAAAAAAATAAAAAAACAAAAACATTAATAACTTTCCTGACTACAATGTTTTCATAGAAGATAAGAGCACAAGTCCCAGGGCGACCCACCAAGCTGCTGCGTGTGGATGGCTGTGAGGCTGATGGAATACACACATGAAATGTCGGCCATCAGTCATGGGCCGGTGACTCTGACTCATTTTTGTATTCTTCTCCCCCCCCCCCCGTAGCCCCTCATCACCCTGGAAAGGAGCATCTCATTCACGTTTGCTGTGGAAGGGATGAACAGCATCACAGTACAAGTGTCCGCGGGGAGCTTCATCCTACAAGATACTAAGACCATTGCGGTGTACGGTAAGCCCGCGCACATCCTACACGCTCAGCAGCATTCCTATGGATCCAGAGATGAGCACATTTTGCAAAAAATTCCAAAAATATTCAGTATTCCGAAAAGATGAGCTGGAGGCAATATATTTAATGTCTATTCTTTTTGATAAATACCACCTTCAGTTTCTATAATAAGGCCTTATATAACTATGTTAGGTTAAAGAAAACAAAAATCAACATGACGGTGCGAAAATGGGGAGAAACAAATTAAAAAATGATTCGACGACATTGGACGCTGCACAGGAAATGTATTACATGGTGGACATTCAGATAAACGATCGTCCAAGTGATACATGGATGACTCCAGTCTGGGAGAACGGGCAGCGCTCTTGCAGTGCGGTTCTTCATTTTGACCCCTAGAGGGGGTCCCCCTATGACATCAATATGCCATATTAGGTAATACAGAAAGTGAATGTCCAACCTTGATCGCCATTTTTTTTTTTTATTAAAGTACAGTAGGTCCAAAATTCTGTACTGTTTAACTTCTGAATATATTTGATATATTTTTATAGGGATCAGATCTCCATTTTTCCTGAGGCAGACCTCCAAATATTCTGCATAGACATAGTTACATTATAAAATGTGTGCCTGCCTGCAGCCACCACTAGCGGGAGCTCACTGCATACTGTATATCCATTGAACTCAATAATGACACAGTATGCAGTAAGCTCCTGAGCTCCACCTAGTGGTGGATTTAGAGAGACAGAATTATATCATGTAACTATGTTTATGCAGGGGATTTGGAGCTCTGTATCAGAAAAACAAAGCTCTGAGCACTATAAAGATATATTAGAAAGTTAAACCGCGCAGAATTTTGGACCTTATAAACGACATGATGTCACTTTAAGTCTAAAAATTACAAACTCCGGTAGGGGTTAATTTAAATTAACGAATGACAACCCATCTTAAGTTGTCCTAACTGTGAGTCTTAAAGAATTATTTTTTTTCCTTTGTACAGTCCCAGTGATTTCTCAGTAGATTTAGTATTTTTTGATGGGAAAATGATCAGTGTGAACACTGCCATGAATCATAGACAAGAACAATATCTGCCACCTGCCTTCAAAACAACAACAGCGCTCCGCTCGCTCCACTTTGTTTTGACTGTTCACCTAGAACCCACATTACCTCCTCGATAATAATAATAGTAATAAAATTCGCGCACGCTCCGGCAGATGATAATTTGTACAATGGAACTTTCCATTAAAAGACACCGCACCTACAATTTACCTTGTTTGCCTGACTAATTGGATAATTATCTACCTGCCGTGAATAATTCCACAGAACATAATAGTTGGGGTGGAGGTATTGAGCTTAATGCCGTACGTCTACATTCACATCAGAAATTACTTGGTTTACTTTATTTTTATTTTTTTTTAGACAAGCTGGTAAATGATATTATTCATTAAAGAGGTATTCCGGGACTGTAATATTGCTGGACTATCTGATTGGTGGAGGTCTGACTACTGCCCTCTCCCCATCCTCGCCGATCAGCTGAATGAATGGGCCGCAGCGGTTTATATTTGGTTATGCCAGTACTTCTGAGCTGTAGTTCCAGGCCCAGCCACAGCCAAATGTATGGCGCTGTGTCTGAAACGTCACGCATCAAATATTGATGACCTATCCGAGCCTACAATATTACAGTCTCAGATAGGTATGTATGTAGGTAGAAGCATTCCTTCCAGGGGAGAATAGCTCGGTACATACAGCCCCCAATGGAACCTATGTACAACTCCAAATTAAGGGTCAGTTCACATGTGGCATTTTTGTTGCAGTTTTTCCAAGTTTAAAAAATGTCTCTAATTTAAATAAAAATACAAATATTTTATTGTAATGACATGATAGAGGGGGGTCCCCTCAAGCGGCCGTGTATTATATGGACAAACATTTATATAAATGGCCAACATGTAATATTACATTTCACCTGCAGTGGCAAACATAGGGGAAGTGCCTAGCTGGCAAAATCAGCAAAAATAATAATCTGCTAAACAGTTTTTTTATTCATTTTTATTTTAATCCCATTGTACATTTTTTTATTTTTTTTATTCATTTCTATTTTAATATCAATATTTATTTTAAGATATTTTTTGTAATCATTTTATTTTAATCTCATTATTTTTATTCATTTTATTTTAATCTCATTTATTTTTGTTTTTCATTTTAATCCCAATATTTATTTTTGTGACTTTTTATAAATTTTTTATTTTTATTCTAATTGTTATTTTTTATTATTTTTTTTTTATTATTTTTTTTATAAATTCTTAGTTTAACCCAATATTTATTTGTATTCATTCTTATTTTTTTCATTATTAATTTTACATTTTTTTTAATTTAAATCCCATTATTTATTTTGATTTTCTTTTTTTTTTTTTTACTCATAATATTGTATAATTTTATATTTATGATGTTGTTATTTTTCAGGGACTGTAGTGCCAGTTCTCTTCCCTGCATTCATACATTGTAAGCTTAGTAAGATGTATTGTAGCTCTATGAATGCTGACGTAATGCGCTTTACCAGAAGATGTCAATGGGAGGTTTATTTTGTGTGGTTTACTTTGTATTTGTGCGTCCGGCTGTAAAAACATTCGGTCCCAGCATGAAATATGTCTTGTTAGTTTTCACGCTCCATTGTCAGAATTAAAGCTCCAAGTCCTAGTTACAGAAGATAAACTGAAATACACTTGAATAAAATGCAAACAAATATGTAGATCTATCTATCTATCTATCTATCTATCTATCTATCTATCTATCTATCTATCTATCTATCTATCTATCTCATATCTATCTATGTCCTAGCCCTCTCATATCTATCTATCTATCTATCTATCTATCTATCTATCTATCTATCTATCTATCTATCTATCTATCTATCTATCTATCTATCTCATATCTATCTATCTATCTATCTATCTATCTATCTATCTATCTATCTATCTATCTATCTATCTATCTATCTATCTATCTATCTATCTAATATCTATCTATCTATCTATCTATCTATCTATCTATCTATCTATCTATCTATCTATCTATCTATCTATCTATCTATCTATCTATCTATCTATCTATCTCATATCTATCTATCTATCTCATATCTATCTATCTATCTATCTATCTATCTATCTATCTATCTATCTATCTATCTATCTATCTATCTATCTATCTATCTATCTATCTATCTATCTATCTATCTCTCATATCTGAGATGCTGGGATAAGGTGAAATGGTTAAAGGGATGAGACCTTAGTGAAGGTGTCTGGACTTAGAGGAGTCCTGTCTCCAATAGTAAACATAGCAGTGGGGGAGAGCTTCTGCTTTAGCCAGTTGCCTTACAGCCAGATAAGGGCAGATCAGAATTATTTGAATATTTCTTACAGTGAATTAAGTGCAATATTAGACAGGATTGGATGAAAGGAAAGGAGGATGTTAGGGCTGTATTCACATGTGCTGATTTTGTTGTATCTTTTACATTGTTTTTTTGTGTGTATTTTTTATAGTTTACCCCTTAAATTAAAATTACATTCTTCCCGCTCTTGCTGTTTACAGAGCAGTTTCAGTCTCTGCGATTGTCGTTTTCTCCAAACCTGGATGATTTTAACCCCGACATTCCCGAGTGGAGAAGAGACATCAGTCGCGTGATTAAGAAAGCACTCATGTATGTAAGTGACAAAATGATTTGCTGCTTCATCTATAGGGTTTATACACTGTATACATAAAGCACCCGCACTGTAATGTGTTCAAGCTGTAGGGGCTGCACCTGGAGAGAGCGCCTGAAACTACAGCAGTGCCATTGTCCCATCTGCACAGCTCCACAGCTGAAGCAAACATCAGGCTCCCAGTTGGCGCTACCCAATATTAATGTGTGCCCCCTGGTGGTAGACATAGTAAAAAAATGCTTTGGTTTCCTGTATACACGGTACCTGACAAGTTCTATAACTTTCTAATATACTTTGTGTTTAAAATTTTCACCATTGTAAGGATCTTTGCTTGCTGTCAGTGAATGAGAACATTCTTGTCTGACAAACTGCAAACCAGTATATAGCTAAAAAGTGAATATATCTGAAAAGTGGATACAATTGACTCCAGTCTAGACAATGCTCTGTGAGCTAAACAGTCTGAACTGCAGACTGATACATTGTAGCAAAATGATAGTTTTTTACCGCTCAGACGGTTGTAGATGTAAAGTCTGAAGTGTTCATCAAGGGTTTGACCTTCCCCCAGCTAGCATGCAGAAAAAACGATCCAAATTTCCACTCGTGTGTATATCTCGCTGGTACTTGTGGTTCCACACAGAAATGAAACTGCAGAAATGCAACTGCTTGCTGTGTATATCCCCGTACTTGATGTTCTAAATCTCCAACAAGGGAGAAAAAGGAGATAGTGCACTACCTTTTGGAAACTACAAATTCCACGAGTTTATTCCATACTTACAAAGATATAGATAAAAGCATAAGATAAGCTCTTGTAACACGCCAAATAATGCAACCCGACACTGGGTTTCACCCTTCTGGCTTCCGATAGATAGATAGATAGATAGATAGATAGATAGATAGATAGATAGATAGATAGATAGATAGATAGATAGATAGATAGAGAGAGAGAGAGAGAGAGAGAGAGAGAGAGATAGATAGAGAGAGAGAGAGATAGATAGATAGATAGATATAGAGAGATAGATAGATAGATAGATAGATAGATAGATGCGAGATCGGACCTAACAACGCCACTTAATATATCAACACAGATCTTTGGCAGATACAATCATACAAAACTTAGAAGTAACTTTTTTCTCAGTGTTCTGGATACAATTTTGCTACTTTGGATGAATTTGTTTATTTATTTTTTGGACAAATTTGCTCCTCCGAAGGAAAAAAAAAAAAAGTAACAGGGGATTTTCCTATTTTCGGAGTCACGTCCTTCCAGATGAGAGATTAAGGAACATGTTCCACTTGCACTGCTGCGCCCTCTCCTGCCACCGTCCATCTGTCGGCCCCTGATTTGCAGATTACTGAGGACAATGTTTTTGTTTTTTCCTCCATACATTATTGAACACTGTTGGGAAATCAGTAATGCAGGGAATGTTTTATTCCTTCTTTTGCATTTTGTTTTTTATTTTATTGCGATTACTAAACAGCGACGGAGTCCACATCCACAGAGCCCGCAGCTACAGCGCCTGCTCGGCAGCGATACCCAGAGGCGGCCTGGATGCTCAGCCAAGCTAGCAACGGCAATTAATCAACCGGCTCTGCAAAATGCTCCCTGGCTCCTGTTCCCACAGAGGCTCCTCTGGGGAACAGGTGCATCACTTGGCGCGGTGGCGCCAGCTGCGTTTGAACCTGAATTCCGTCTGCTAATTAAAACGGTAGCGGTTTAAACCTACAGTCGTCAAACAGCACACAGTCGGGAGGCTGCTTGTTCTCAGCTTATAGTCCTAATGATCCAACCTGATTCCTCGCCTTCTCAGGCTGCCAAGTGTAAGCGTTTAACCACTTCTCGACTGTAGTCTATCTTATTCTGCTGAGCTATTGTTCTCTGTTATCGGCCATTTCAGCCGGTCTATAGGACAGGTGAATACAATCTATTGTTATCAGCCATTTTAGTCTGGAGAGAGTCGGACTGTAGGAATCTTCAATAGGATGAATGGCAGGAAATGCAGAACCCTTCCTGCTCCCCCATGATCACTACTTTCCATCACATATTTGCAGCGCTCAGACTCTCCAGATATGTAAATGATATCAAAGGAAATTCTTTTTTGTAGAGCGAGTCCACCCAGGAAACATTTTATGTATAGATGTATTCAGCACCCAGGGTAAGAAGCAAAAACAATAAGAAAAATAGCTATACAAATACTATAATATACTAAAAAGAAAAATACCAACATGTTGTAAATTAATTTTCCTCGTCACACCTGTCGGGGGATGGGAAGTTCCGAGCATTCTGTTTCACAAAATATTTCCACTTTATAGTCCTCCTGGATTATTACTCTGTTTATCCCCCAATACCTCTGCATCTTTATGCTTAAAGTTAGTGTCCACCTTTTATAACCGTTTTATTAAAAAAAATGTAATCGAAAATTTGGTGTTGATCAATTTTATAATATATCTTTATAGCGGTCGGAGCACTGCTTTCTAAAACAGGGCTCCAAATCTGCTGCATAGACATAGAGAGAAGTGATAGAATTTGAACTGCCTACAGCCACCACTAGAGGGAGCTCACTGCATAAATCTCCCATTGAATTAAATCCCAAAGCCATCTAAGCTCCCCCTAGTGGTAGCTGCAGGTAGTTATGTTATAATTTATAGCTGTGGGAAGGGAAGAACGGGATGTGGAGCTCTATATAAGAAAAACAGTGCTCAAACGCCTATAAAGGGATATGATCAAATTTTATTCAAAATTTTGTTCAAAATTGCAGATTTATTTTGACCCCTTCCTACCATTCCCTGTGAATATATGGCACTTGTAGTAGGGACTTAACTAAATTAATGGGTCAGACTTGTCAGGAGCCACAATTTACAAGCAATAGAGAACCCCCCCCCCCCAAAAAAAAAGTTAGAAATATTGAACTTTTCTTGTATAAGAATAAATGAAGCCACTAACGTCTGAATAAAGTCAGTGATCCCCCTCATGTGCTGTTTCATTTCTGGAGAAGCTCGTGCCGTTCTCCGTCTCTGCTTCAGGCAGTGTCATGAACGTCTTGTCCCACATCGCACTTTACTTCCACCAGTTTCACACAAACTTTACTTTTCCATCTATGTCACTATCTAAAGTAACACACATTTTGTGAATTCCATAACCCAGGCCTGGAAGTCAGGAGACAAGAACGCCACATTGCTCTTGAAATATCTTGAAAAATCTTGATAAACCTTATTCCATTCTCTTTTTACCAATACTGCCCAGTTTTTGCCACAATTTTGCACAAACGCTGCATTTTTTGCCATGATTTTGAAAGAAAAAAACCAAATAAACCTTAAAGGGGTTGTTTTGGGTCAGAAACACGTGTCTGGGTTCTTCCAGAAACAGTGCCACACCTGTCTATATGTGGTATTTCAGCTTAGCTCCATTGATGTGAATGAAACTGAGCTGCAATACCGCATACAACCTGTGGACAAGTGTGGCACTGTTTTTCTAATCCTGTACAACCCCTTTAACTCTGTTCTTCATCACTTGTTATTTTCCATCTTTCCTTGAGGAGTCCAGAGCACAGAAGTGCTAGCGGAGCGATATCAGTCTATACAACCTTCACTTCTGGAGACTGGGGGGTGACAACATCCCCAACCCCCAAAGAAAGCCACACTGGCATTGTCACCTGTTTTTCTGCTATGTCAATTGGTCAAGGACTGAATATGTATTAGAGCTGCTTAGCATAGAGTGCAGATAACGGTGTATTCATTCAGGAGCATCCGTTATAATTGGAGTTCCCCTTTAATGAGGCTGCCCATGTTCTTATGAATGGACCACGCATAATGTGTTATCGTCAGGCAAAGCAGACGACTGTGGAAGAGCAGGAAGGGCGTGTAATGCAGAGACATGATGCATCCTCCGGAGGGCGAGCCACTCTGGTAATAGAAAGGTTTCACAAGCGGGGTACTTCCCTCTATTACATACATATGCCCTAACAAGACATATGCAAAGTATAAACAGACAACCCCTTAGGGGGTAACTAAACTTTCAGAAAAGTTCTGACATGGAGACAGAAGTTTGATCCGTGGGGGTCTGAGCATTGAGACCCCCACCGATCGCTAAAACGAAGCGGCAGAAGCGCTCGTGTGAGTGCTGAGCTGCTTCTCTGAAAGCCGAGGTAACGGTATACGGACTCAATAGAAAGTCTAGGAGCCCGCACACCAACTGCTCGGCTTTCCGAAAAAAGACGATCAGAAATGAAACGGCTCAGCAATCACCCGAGCGCTTCTGTCACTTTGTTTTATTGATCGGTGGGGGTCTCAGTGCTCGGACCCCCACCAATCAAAACTTCTGACATGTCACTATGACATGTCAAAAGTTTTGCAAAAGTTTATTTAGTCTAATCCATGATGCTCTATTGAACAGGCAAGTCACGTAAGCGTCACACCTGGAGCTATCAGCTCGGAGGGTACATGGGTTGTTGGGGGTCTCTATGTTCCCAATCAGTTGTGCTAAGTTGGAAATAGTCATCTTAAAGGAGTCTCAAGACAAATGTGCCCTCAGTGTCCGATTGGTGGAGGTCCGACCGCAGTGACCCATATTGATCGCTGGAAAGACGGATCAGGAGCGCTAGGAAAGCAAGGATCATGTGGCTTCCATAAAAGCCAAGAGGAGCCAACAAGAGACTAAGTGACATGGCGCCTTCCTAATGCGATCAGTGGGGTCACGGCGGTGGAGAACCCATGATACAATGATCAGTACTTGTAGAGGTTTAGCTTTAAGATCCTTGAAACCTAAACAAGATTGGGGTCCAACCAAACATCACATATCATTGATAGCACTGCTATCCTGTGGTGTAGCAGAGACGTCTTAAAGGAGCTACAACCTCTTCACTCCTGATAGCTACACCACTGATTACAGCCCGAAAACCAAGATATTTCCCTTCAGAATAAGGTAATGTGATTTTCCTGTGTCTGGATTGTATGAGGTTTAACGTGTTCGTTTACCTGTGTTCACACAGGCCACAGGCGTGAGCAGCAAACAGATATTAGTTGCGGTTCTCCCAGGACTCCCCACGTCCGCTGAGCTCTTCATCCTTCCCTATCAGGATGGCCCAGATGAGAAGAAGAAGAAGAAGACCGAAGATCTGTCCCAGGTAATAAATACGTCCTATAGAATTAGGCTGTGAAGCTCAATATTGTATGTGAAAAGAAATATAGCAATATAAAGATGTAGCAGAGCTGATTTTGTTGTCAAACTGTTTCTTCTGTGCATTGTGATTACTGAGTTAAGACAATGCAGTAGGTTTACCTCTAATCTTATTAAAAACCATTGATAACACGTAGTCTTGCTGCGAATAGTTATGTTAAAGACAATCTCAGCTCTGCTTAATGGTAAAGTCACATGACTCACGGTAGGTCCTCATCATTTAAGCACTAACTCTATTTGCAGAACCATTATTCTCTAATCTAATAACAATAAAATCCTTTATTCCCGATTCCTCAGATCCTACTATTGTGTGTTCTTCTCCCCAGCTGGTAATGGTTTCCTGTATTGGTGACCACGTTCTTTATACACGTGGTCACCAGTAGTGGCAGTCAAATAATTTTCTATACAATCTCCTGGGTGTCTTATGGCAGCTCTGCTCACTTATCATATTGTCATTGTTAATGGTTTGCTGCATTGGTGACCACGCTTTCTATACACGTGGTCACCAGTAGTGGCAGTCACGTATTATCTCCATGGTATCTCATCCCAGCTCTGCTCACTTATCATATTGTCATTGTTAATGGTTTGCTGCATTGGTGACCACGCTTTCTATACACGTGGTTACCAGTAGTGGCAGTCACGTATTATCTCCATGGTATCTCATCTCAGTTCTGCTCACTTATCATATTGTCATTGTTAATGGTTTACTATATTGGTGACCACGCTTTGCTTCACGTGGTCACCAGTAGTGGCAGTCACATATTATCTCCATGGTATCTCAGCTCTGCTCACTTATCATATTGTCATTGTTAATGGTTTCCTGCATTGGTGACCACACTTTCTATACACGTGGTCACCAGTAGTGGCAGTCACATATTATCTCCATGGTATCTCATCTCAGCTCTGCTCACATATCATATTGTCATTGTTAATGGTTTACTTTATTGGTGACCATGCTTGCTATTCACGTGGTCACCAGTAGTGGCAGTCACGTATTATCTCCATTGAATCTCATCCCAGCTCTGGTCACTTATCATATTGTCATTGTTAATGGCTTCTTGCATTGGTGACCACACTTTCTATACGTGTGGTCACCAGTAGTGGCAGTCACGTATTATCTCTATGGTATCTAATCTCCGCTCTGCTCACTTATCATATTGTCATTGTTAATGGTTTACTGTATTGGTGACCACACTTTCTATTCACGTGGTCACCAGTAGTGGCAGTCACGTATTATCTCCATGGTATCTCAGCTCTGCTCACTTATCATATTGTCATTGTTAATGGTTTCCTGCATTGGTGACCACGCTCTCGTGGTCACCAGTAGTGGCAGACAGTATAATCTCCAGGCGGCTCACCTCCGCTCTGCTCACTTATCATATTGTTATTGTGTGACGCAGGGGACAGTTGTAGAATTTTTCATTGCTTCATGACATTTCAGTCTTCAACCTGGGTCTAGTAGAAGCAGGGGATCGTTATAACGACCCCAATCAGGTCAATTAAACTTTAGGGACAAGTAGAGCTCTATAGGTCTGTCCGATGAATGAGATTCTAGTTTTTGTTGGGAGTTTAGACTTCACGACTATAAACATCTTAGAAGACCAAAAATTATTTTGGTGTAAAGGAAAATAATGAAATGTTCAGCACCTCCACATCCCATGAAAACCACAGTAACCACTAATGTTTTAGGAACAATCTTTTCTACTTATATCGCACATTAAAGTAACACTCCTGGCAAAACTGATACATTGTTTCAACCTAGTTCAGGGCTGTAGGGGGCGGAGCATGGCACATATTGTCTCTCTGTAAATCCTTTTGTCATGCCCCGCCCCCTTAGGCCCAGCTCTATGCATGACACAGAGTAAAGTTTGCTCAGAGTACTGCTCTAAGTGAAGACTATATTAATGAATTTTATATATATATTGTTATCGAGGCTTAACTATATAATTATGCAACATTAAAGGGGGGAGGTGCATAAGCATGTAACATCTGGGATGCGTTTTTCTCCACCACTAACCCCCACGTGCCTTATGATCAGCAAAGAGGGTTTTTTTTAAAGGAGCTGAATCCTGTAATTACTGCTGGCCAAGGGGCACCAATTTTTGGACGTGTTGGACCCTTCTGTGGTTTACCTGCAGGAAAGAATAATATATCATGAGGAATTGTGCCGTGACAGCCTCAGATATACTACATCTGACAAACTCAGCACTGCTACTTCTTTATTACTCCTTCCAGAAGGTCTTGTTTTAAAGCTTCATAAGCAAAAGGCTTTATGTGGAGCTGCAGTGATGGGTCATTCAAGCTAATTCCTGGTGGAACAAAAGGTCTTCTGATCCCAAAGTTGCTGACTAGCCGCTGTCATCTTCATCACCTGCCCGGAACGCCGTCCTACTGAACTAAGAACACTCGGGCCCCGACTGTATATTAAATCAGGTCTTGAGAAATAATTGATAAGACCTTTCACTGGAAGGCAGCTATGATCAAAACGTGCACTTGTGTTTGCGTTGCGACAAGAACCGGAGCTGCCATGTTCTCTGACAGATGTGCCTGGGGAACGACGCTCATTTCAATATCCCGGCCATGGGCACACAATGGAGAAAGACGTCTCTAGGATTCCTGGAAGTGAAGATTATTCATTCACCTCTATGATGTTATTCTTCTAAGGGATTGTAGACTGTGTTGGTATCCACTGGATTGACAGGCTGAATTTTACCTTCTTATCCCAATTAAATAGTTGTGATCTGATTCAAAGCCCAATACATTTTTTAAAGAGTGCCCGAAATAAAAATGATGAAAATTCAGAAATTTTTTTGGGGAAAATTCTGGAAAAATAAGATTGATCCGGCATCTCATAGGTCAACTCCACAGTTTCACGAGTGTTATGTCCACTTTTGGGTACACGGTTGTGTTCTGGGCTCTCAGAATCTTAGGGCTCTTGCACACGAATGTGACGCCCGGGTCACGCCCGTGTTCTGTGGAAAGATCGGACGTGTTCTATCTTTCCACAGATCGGAGAGTCGGGTCTTTTTTCACGGACCCGATTCATCCACTGAAGTGAATGGCTTCGTGAAAACTATCGGGTGGCACTTGGATGCCGTGAAAAAAAACTGCCCAAGTGGCACTCGGTCGGTTATGTGCAAGAGGTCTTAGGATATGTTCACACGGCAAACAAAAAATGGCTGTAAAATACGAACCGGTTTGAGCAGCCTCTGATTTTCAGCCGTTTTTTATATATCAGGCTTTTTTTGCTGCGTTTTTTACGTCCACTTTTGGAGCTGTTTTTCTATTGACCCAATGACAAACGGCTCCAAAAACGGCTCAAGAAGTGACATGCACTTCTTTTTACGAGTCGGTTTTTTATGGGCCGTTTCTTCAAACGGCCCCGTAAAAAAACGCCCAGTCGGAACGAACCACCGTTTTTCCATTGAAATAAATTCGAAGATGTTTGGATGCGTTCAGCCTCCGTATTTGTAGCCATTTTTCGGGGTTGTTTATGGTCCGAAAAATGGTTGAAAATAGGCCGTGTGAACATACCCTTACTGTAGATGATTTGGGGTTAGGTTCGAGACCCATATTGGAAATGTTGGTTTCGAATGTATTTATAGGCTGTGTTCTATTAAAGGAAGTGTTATGTCTAGCACAGCTAATGAAGGTGTCATTCTCAAGCCCCTCAGGCCAAGCACTAAGCAGAATAAAATGTATCAGTTTTGTCTGGAATGTTCTGATATACCCCCATATAATCCAGAAATGAGTAGCAGATACCATCTTGTTGGCTGAAACATTCTGTTGGAGTTGGCAAAAGGTCAGCATTGCATTTGGATACACTATATATAAATTAATTGGCTGAATTCTCACGGGGACTGGCTCAGACCTCGTCATGGCTGCTCCCAATGTATGTAAGTTAATATAACCAGAGAAGTCATTTTATACCATAAATGTACTTCCAGCGCCTTATAAATTGCACAAAATGCAATTCAAAAATACCCATATTTATGATGAGGCCAAATCCCTCCTGACTCCCGCCTGAATATTAAAATCCTAAGAAATCTTTTCTTTATGTAATCCCAAAGTCTCAGTAGTCATAAATAGAGAGAACAGATAGCGCGTGGTCCTCCACCGAGAGAGGAAAGTAAAGATAGAAAATATATGAATGTGTGGTCCACTCAATCATCTCTCTTTGTGCATTAGACCTCATGGGCATGGCCGTACTATGGATCTGTGGGGTGCAAATCAGTAATATGGCACTCATAGGGTCCTATAGGTCCATACAGTGCCTCGTGGTTCCTCAGATTTAGCAAAGAGGCACACTGAGGTTTTTTTCTTATGGACTCCATGAAAAAAAATCATGGCATGCTCCATCACATGGTTTATTATGGTAGGGAAACCGCAGCACACACGTGATCCAGTGAGGGTCTTTTTCAAGCCGGGGTCACTGGGGTCGAAACGTCGCTTTTTATGGTGAAATAAAGACACCTCTCTTTGATACCTGGATAACGCGTGTGCCGCGGTTTCTCTACCTTCTTGTGTCTACTTTGGAGCTGAATTGGTTACGACTCGACACTGCCTGCACCGATTGAAATATTTTCCTGTTTATCTGCCCCCTGTGAATGCTCTCTGGGACTGTGATGTGCCGCTGATCTCTTTCTTTTGGATATGCTTTGTTATGGAGCAGAGGCGTAACTTAAAGTGATTGTCCGAGCACGGCCAACTGATGATCTTTTCACAGGATAGGTCAGCCGTATATGATCGGTGGGGGTCCGACACCCGGACCCCACAATGAGCAGCTGCTCCGGCTGCCTCCGGGAACCGGATGTCCATGCCGGATGCAGAAGGCTCCGGATACAGAATAACGACCGAGCTGCAGAATTTAAGTGAATAGGAGCAGAGCTCCGAATACTGCATACTATCCCATGCCCGGAGGCAGCCGGAGCAGCTGATCGGTTGGGGGTTGGGGTCTTGGACCCCCACCGATCATATATTGATCACCTATCCTATGGATAGGTCATCAGCTGTCCGTGCCCGGATAACCCCTCTAATGCTCTAGTACCCCAATGCAAAATCTATAATAGGGACCCAAATCTCTCATTGTAATTTATAGTACGGTTTTGCTCATATGAAGCAGAGGGTCCTTCTTGAGCCTTAGGATTCTGGGACCAGGTGTAACAACAACCTCTGCATCACTTGTAGTTATATAATTATGGAGATACTCTATCCTAGAAATATTTCCACCCGAAAACAAGGCATCCATTAGGACAGTATAGATGGTACTGTAGTCAGGGGTTAAATAGATTTAAAAAAAATAGGGCTGACAGATTGCAAAATCTTTACGATCTTTACACTTCATATTGATCATGTGATCCCCTCCCCAAAACATCCTCCCTCCGTTGCCCATCAAATGTACATAATGGGTCACCGGATCGAGAGATGGAAAATAGCCCAGGGAGCTCTGACCATTTTACTGTATGGGTCCCATGGCAGGTACCATATGGTTGCACACAGTGTATGGACCCGTAGAGACTCTAAGTGCCACTGTCACGGGTCCGCCAAGATCCCTTATTCTACATAACACAGCACACTTACCTTCCACATTATGGAAAACACATTTTGAGATCACCATTAGGTCAGCTCTGCTACATCTATGTTCACCTACAATTTATAAATGTTCTCAGCATAAAAAGCATTAAAGATAAGTGTAAGAAACTCTTTTCCCCCTGAAATAGGTGATCGTGATGAAGGACAAATCTTGGAATGTTTCTCCGAGCTCTGAAATAATTACTCCCGAAATTGGACACGTTCCACGTCTGCAATAAAGCATTATCTAATTTGTTATGCTGCTTTTAATATCTTCGACCTAGATCCTGCTTAATAAGAAAATCCGAATGCACTAGTGAATCAGGTGTGGGACCATGGATTAGGGTCTCTCCGGGCCCATTCTGCGAAAATCACCGAAGGTTTAAATGCTGAGTTGGCTCTTGGTAGTTGACTCTGCCGCAACCACTGACCTAAATCAAACTTAAGTGTCTATCACTAATCACAGGAATATTAATCTTTCTTGCTAATTAGATGTTACTATTCATTGCTTGTCCTTGGTGAAAAATGACTCATGAAAAATGACTCCTATTACAGGATTATTCCTTCTCCTGACAACACATTTAATTCTGAAGATAAAGAAGAGTCAGCCGTGAACCAAAAATAGTCCTGAGCGCTAATTATTTCTATAGGACTTCAACCGTTAGAGGAGATCAAAAGTTCAAGTGTGGAGTACGCTGCGTTTTTGCCGCTTAATTGTTCGGGAACGTTTTGAATGCTCGCCATGTGATTAACAAAAAAGTTCTATTATAGAGGGGCCCTTGATAAAGTGGGTCAGCCCCCCCCCCTTGTTACTGGGGGGATGGCTCCCATCTTTAGAGAAACTGTATTATTAGAAAACAAGGGACACCAGACCCTTCTCTCTAGGGGACTATACTTGGCACCATAATGGGGACCCAGGTCTGCGATTTAAAATCTGTGGGCCCCATACCGTAAATTGGTCAAGGTCCCTCAGATTTCTTCACTCTTCTCCAGTTTTCCCCCCACCGTGAACACTTGATGGGAAAGTGGAATAGATAAGGGGATATGTGTAGCATGTGGGCCCCTATAAAGAGAAACATTATTGAGATTAACATAGTCTTTATATACAGTAGATTTTGTGGGGTCCTATTCAATAGATCAGTGATTAGTAGAGGATAGATTTTGACTGAAGAGTGGGGACACTTTTTAAGACTAATTTTTCCTGGCTCCTGACAGCAGTACCGCCTGCAGTGCCCTGATGGCAGCCCTGTGGGGCCCCTTAAGAACTTTTTTACAGGCCCCTTTTTTTTTGTGTATGCCACTGCCATTTTTTTGTACCAGTATTTCACCCACTGTGTGCTCTGGAGCCGCCACGCCAACAGCTCTGTGTCCAAACACTGAAGAATGCAGCTCTACCTTCCTCGCACAGAGCAGGAAATCAAAGCATGGTTTATAACAACAATCAGTAGCTGAGTTTAATGCAGTCGGTCTGCTCTATGTGTGCACAGCGGGATAAGACCCTTTCATATCACTCTCCACGCATTGGACAAACCAGAACAGAGGCTCCTACTTTCCTCTTAACAACCCCGTAACAGTAACGTGTGTGTACAATTTGAATCCGCCAATGAGAGAGACATGCTGCTTGTCAGGGGCTCTCCGGCTTTGGCTCATAGAGGGCGGTTCTCAGAAGAAAGCCCCTTTACGTCATCCATATGCTCTGATAGGATATATGGACATGGGATGTCCTGATGGGATAACTCTACTAATAAATAAGTACAAACCATTGATCTTGTTATGTTTGCTCCATTGCTGTTGGTTGGAGACCATCTAGTGACATGTATCAATATGAAAACACAAGTCATGGAAATAGCCTTTAGTTGCTACAATGTAGAAACCAAACTGTAACATTGATTTCAGAGATCACAAAGTCTTTTTTATCTTGTAGGAAAGGATCATTTGGAAAACAAATTTTTTACTCTGGCTTTTAATTTTAATTTGATACATTTTTGGGGGATTTCCACTCTGCTTCATAATAGATTTTGCTGAGTTTTATATAAGAAAGAAGTATGTCAATAGGCAAAACAAAAAGCTGCAGCCGCTGCCATTTCTCCTTCCATTCCCTATGGATGCGTTTCAGCAGATGGATGGATTTGTCACACACAAGGCAAATAAAATCATGCTTGTGAGTTTGCATAATCACATTTAACATTTTATGCCATTTGCTGAACATCATAATCCACAGATGTCGTAGAACAACAACTCTGCTGTATGTCAGGCAGATGCGCACCAATCCCCACTCTACCTGCAGCTACTCACAGGTTGAAATTTCCACTTCTATTTTTCTGTTCACGGAGGAAATGATGGGTTGTAATCAAGGTCAGCAGCTCCATTGGATTTGTATGTTTTTCCTTCGGCAAAAAATTTTTTGGGGGACCCTAATGCAAAAAGTTCACCTGTGCCACCCACCTAACAGACCACAATTTTGTGTTCCACCATATGTGCTGACAGCATGCAGTATAGCAGCCAGTGTGGTCAAAGTGTAGTCCGGGAGTCACATGCGGCTCACGGGCCCCTGTCATGACTTTCCAACCCCATCATGACATAGAAGACTTGGCCAGCCGGACATTGCGGGTGAAATGTAGTATTACATGGCCGCCATAATCTACTTGGCTATACATTGATACTTTGTTTGATGCTATATCGCCATGTTGCTTGGGAGTTTAGCCATACGTGCCACCTGGAGATGTGAAAACCTCTGTCATTTCTTAACCCCCCCCCCCCCCCAATTTTTTTGCAGATTGGCAATATTCCCATTACAAAGCTTTATTGCAATATACAAGATAATGGAGGCTGAAATACTTTAATACAAAGGTTTATTTTCGCTTCCATTGTCCGAAGGAAATATGACTCCATAATACGAAATTTGCCGGAGGTTTCCCTCTCCGTTATAACTAAGAAACGGCAGAATCGAATTCTTAAAAAAACTTGCGAAATGGTAACAACACAAGGGCTTCTATCTAATGCCATGTTTAGAAATTGCACATAGGTTTTAAACGACACGAGGGCACATGGATGTCACAGAGGGAGGGTCCGAGCGAGGGATCCCTTTTTATGAGCCAGAACAGAGCGTGGCTATGTAAGAGCGGCTCTCATCCTGGCAGACTTCAACCGCTAATGTATCTGAATGGCTGCCATGCAATAGTATAGCGTCCCCTGCTGGGGAAATATCTAGCTAGAGAAAACTTCTGACAAAATCGACTGTTTGGAGTGCCAGGAGCTGGTCGACACGCCAGCTTCAATATTGTCTGATGAGACAATTCCTTTCAATTTAAATTTTATCCTACTGCTGCTCAGTTAAAAAAATAATAATTCTCACTTCATAACACATGACAGACAGCTTAAAGTGAATGTTCACTCTTGAGCACCGTTTAGTTTATTTAATCTAAATCGTTCCAAAATCATTTGCTAATTCCTTAATATATCTTTATAGTGGACAGGGCTCCATTTTATGAGCTCCAAATCCCCTGCATAGACATAGAGAAAAATGATAAAATGTAAGCTACCTGCAGCTGCCACTAGGGGGAATTTAGGAATTTGCTGAATAATATTTATGCATTGATCTCCATAATAAAACAGTATGCAGTAAGCGCAGAAGCTCCCTCTAGTGGTGGACTGAATTTTAGTTGATATACATTACTTAAAGGACCTCATTTTTGTAATACTTTCTAAAAACTTTACTAAGGACTCCAATCTCTCAAAATATTTAACATGGGAGTGTTTCATCTCACGCCTATGAACTTTAGGTATGTCAAGCCAAGAGAAAGGCCATTACAAAGTCAAGTGAACGGTGGAGTGCTACCTCGTATTTTGGAGCTGTTTGACTAAGTATCTAGGGACACTGGTCACGTGTCCAGAAATTGGAAGCTAAAAATATCATATATAATTGCTGGGAAAGAGAAAACGTTTATTATATTTATGGTCTCATGGATCTTTTTATAATATTTTCTTAGATCTGTGATGTTTTCATCAGCAAGCTTAATCAAGAGATGGTTCATTTTGAGCTGAAACCCGGAGTCCATGTTATGGTTCACGCCGCACATTTAACAGCAGGTAAATAAAATGTTTCTACTAGAACTTTCTTGCATTTTTTTTTATCTTAATTGATATTATTATTATTATTTATTATTATTATTAGTATTATTATTAGTATTATTATTATTATTAGTATTATTATTAGTATTATTATTATTATTATTATTATTATTATTAGTATTATTATTATTATTGCACTGCTTAGTGAAATAATTGCGTAATTGACGCCAATCCTCATGTTCAATCATTTACTAATATATTTTTCTTAATAATAATTTTGATATTATTATTAATATTATTATTAATATTTCTATTAACATTAAGTCAAGTTCAGACAAAAATTATTAACAAAAATCTGCCACGGATTTTGTGATAAGGGCGAAGACTGTAGTGAAAATAGGCGCATTTGAAAATCTGTGCAGAATTTTTTTCCACTAAGGCCGAGTTCCCACGTAGCCATAAACGCTGTGGAATGTCCGCAATGGAATTCTGTGTGGAAATTCCGCAGCATTTACAGTAGCAGCAAAGTGGATAAGACTTAGGCTATGTTCACACTGAGCTTTTTGCAGGCGGAATTTCTGCCTCAAAATTCCGTTTGGAAGTTTGAAGCAGATTTTCCTCTCCCTGCACGCCGATTTTCGAGGTGTTTTTAGCTGCGTTTTTCGCCCGTGGCCATTGAGCACCGCAGGCATAAAACGCTGCAAAACACACTTTCTCTGCCTCCCATTGAAGTCAATGGGAGGTCAGAGGCGTAAACGCCCGAAGATAGGGCATGTCCCATTTTTCTCCTGCGAGACGGTTTTACTGCTTGCGGGTAAAAGATGCCTCCGCCTCCCATTGAAATCAATGGGAGGCATTTTCGGGCCATTATTGACGAGTTTTGCGACGCGGTTTCCGCGTCAAAAAACACGCCAAAAAAGACCATGTGAACATAGCCTTAGAAAATCTCATGCTGCAGAAAAAAAACGCAGCGTAAACATTAATAAATTAACCTGCAGTGCAGAATTTAATTCCGCAGCACGTCAATTTATGCTGCGTTTTAGTTGATTTTCCGTTGCGAGTTTTCCCCACTGAATTCAATAGGGATGCAAATACCGCAACAGAAAGCCAAGTGTTGCGACTTTTGCAGCGTATTTGCAGCGATTACGCTGGGAAAAACACAACTACGGAAAACAAAAAAAAATCATACTTACCCAGAACACCCTCCTCCTTCCTGCAGTCTGGCCTCCTGGGATGATGTTTCATCCCTTATGACTACTGCAGCCAATCACAGGCTGCAGCGTCACATGGCCTGCAATGTCATTGTAGGAAACCGGACTACGTGCAGAGAAGACGGAGGGGGTAACTATGAATGGTTTTCTTCTGCAGAGGAAATTCCGTTTGAAAAATTGTTTTGCGCGATTTTGCGGACGTAAGGTTTACGCAGTGTATCCGACCCGTAGGAACCCGGCCTTAGTGTGAATTGAGTTTTGAAAACCCTCTGAACGTGTGTTGTACTGTACTTTGTTTCATAAGCCACACTGAAAATCTGCGCCCATTCCATCTGAACATGGTCTTTCTACTTACTGTATTATTATAGTCTGAATTATTCTATTTGATCTTTTTCAACTTAATAACGAATACAAAATAAATATTTTAAATACAAAATAAAATAATTTAAATTAAATCACAAATTAAATTCAATTCTAACCAAAATAATCCTGTAAATAATAGTAGTAGTAAAATAATAATGATGACGATAATAATAATAAAAAACAATTATTATTAGTAGTAGTAGTAGTGGTAGTGGTAGTGGTGGTGATAGTAGTAGTGGTAGTGGTAGTGGTGGTGATAGTAGTAGTGGTAGTGGTAGTGGTGGTGGTGATAGTGGTGGTGGTGATAGTAGTAGTGGTAGTGGTGGTGGTGATAGTAGTAGTGGTAGTAGTGGTGGTGGTAGTAGTGGAAGTGGTAGTGTTTGTGGTGATAGTGGTGGTGGTAGTAGTGGTGGTGGTGATAGTAGTGGTGGTAGTGGTGAGGCAATACTATCTGAATCTACATAATTTACATATAGACACAGGGAGGCAGTACTATTTGTACCTACATCATTTACATACAGAGACAGGGAGGCAGCACTATCTGTACCTACATCATTTACAGGAAGGGACAGTAAGGCAGTACTATCTGTACCTACATCATTCACAGGGCAAGACAGGGAGGCAGTACTATCTGCACCTACATTATTGACAGGCAGGGACAGAAAGGCAGTACTATTTGCACCTACATTATTCACAGGGCAAGACAGGGAGGCAGTACTATCTGCACCTACATTATTCACAGGGCAAGACAGGTAGGCAGTACTATCTGTACCTATATTATTTACAAGGAGAGACAAGCAGGCAGTACTATCTGTACCTTCATCATTTACAGGGGGCAGTACTATCTGTATCTTCATCATTTACAGGGGGCAGTACTATCTGTACCTACATCATTTACAGGGGGCAGTACTATCTGTATCTTCATCATTTACAGGGGGCAGTACTATCTGTATCTTCATCATTTACAGGGGGCAGTACTATCTGTACCTTCATCATTTACAGGGGGCAGTACTATCTGTACCTTCATCATTTACAGGGGGCAGTACTATCTGTATCTTCATCATTTACAGGGGGCAGTACTATCTGTACCTTCATCATTTACAGGGGGCAGTACTATCTGTACCTTCATCATTTACAGGGGGCAGTACTATCTGTACCTTCATCATTTACAGGAAGAGACAATAATATCTGTGTTTAAGAATCTTTCTCCATGTAAATGATGTAAAGGATACAAACAATATCAGGTCATGTGTGCGTTGTAGATCTAAATTGTTACCTTGTTGTCCAGTCTAACGTGGCCAGAATATCTTTATCTCAGTTAGACTTTGGCTTTTGCTATGGACAAATTGGGATCATGAAAAATTTTAGTTCTTGCATTGAAATCCTAATGCATCTCCCCTTGGAAACCCTCAGTGTGTACAGAGGCCTCGGTGCTTAGATTTGTGCATTCAAGTGTGTTTAATGGCAGCAGAAGATACACAAAGGAGCGTTCAGCCGCCGCGTTATGTGTGTAATACAGACGCTCAGGTGACCTTAGATATTGGGAAGCCTTTACACTCAACCACAACCAGTGTAAGCTGTTTCACCATTCTCAGGGCGAGTGTAGCGTACGCTAAGCTGATGATAATAATAATAGGGTTTTTGTTAAGTTCTATTATCTGACATGTCACTAATTCGACATACAGTATCACAAATCCACAAAGATAGTTCATGGCCATGGACCGTCAGCATTGGGAGTAATATATTATAAAAGATAATAAGCAGGTAGCAGATAGACATTAATATAACGTGCCAGAGGTGGTGTAGCACATTCATAGGCCCAGTGCAAAAGTTCAATGATTTTAGTTCCTCCTTGAACATTTTCAGCCTCAGATACCCACTAGAGCGCCTCTCTCATATGCCCCATACAGTACCTCAACATCTGATACCCACTAGAGCGCCTCTCTCATATGCCCCATACAGTACCTCAACATCTGATACCCACTAGAGCGCCTCCCTCAGATGCCCCATACAGTACCTCAACATCTGATACCCACTAGAGCGCCTCCCTCAGATGCCCCATACAGTACCTCAACATCTGATACCCACTAGAGTGCTTCTCTCAGATGCCCCATACAGTACCTCAACATCTGATACCCACTAGAGTGCTTCTCTCAGATGCCCCATACAGTACCTCAACATCTGATACCCACTAGAGCGCCTCCCTCAGATGCCCCATACAGTACCTCAACATCTGATACCCACTAGAGCGCCTCCCTCAGATGCCCCATACAGTACCTCAACATCTGATACCCACTAGAGCGCCTCTCTCAGATGCCCCATACAGTACCTCAACATCTGATACCCACTAGAGCGCCTCTCTCAGATGCCCCATAGACTATCTCCACATCTGATACCCACTAGAGCGCCTCTCTCAGATGCCCCATACAGTATCTCAACATCTGATACCCACTAGAGCGCCTCTCTCAGATGCCCCATAGAGTATCTCAACATCTGATACCCACTAGAGCGCCTCTCTCAGATGCCCCATAGAGTATCTCAACATCTGATACCCACTAGAGCGCCTCTCTCAGATGCCCCATATAGTATCTCAACATCTGATACCCACTAGAGCGCCTCTCTCAGATGCCCCATAGAGTATCTCAACATCTGATACCCACTAGAGCGCCTCTCTCAGATGCCCCATACAGTACCTCAACATCTGATACCCACTAGAGCGCCTCTCTCAGATGCCCCATAGAGTATCTCAACATCTGATACCCACTAGAGCGCCTCTCTCAGTTGCCCCATATAGTATCTCAACATCTGATACCCACTAGAGCGCCTCTCTCAGATGCCCCATAGAGTATCTCAACATCTGATACCCACTAGAGCGCCTCTCTCAGATGCCCCATAAAGTATCTCAACATCTGATACCCACTAGAGCGCCTCTCTCAGATGCCCCATAGACTATCTCCACATCTGATACCCACTAGAGCGCCTCCCTCAGATGCCCCATACAGTACCTCAACATCTGATACCCACTAGAGCGCCTCTCTCAGATGCCCCATACAGTACCTCAACATCTGATACCCACTAGAGCGCCTCTCTCAGATGCCCCATAGAGTATCTCAACATCTGATACCCACTAGAGAGCCTCTCTCAGATGCCCCATACAGTACCTCAACATCTGATACCCACTAGAGCGCCTCTCTCAGATGCCCCATACAGTACCTCAATATCTGATACCCACTAGAGCGCCTCCCTCAGATGCCCCATAGAGTATCTCAACATCTGATACCCACTAGGGCGCCTCTCTCAGATGCCCCATAGACTATCTCAACATCTGATACCCACTAGAGCGCCTCTCTCAGATGCCCCATACAGTACCTCAACATCTGATACCCACTAGAGCGCCTCTCTCAGATGCCCCATAGAGTATCTCAACATCTGATACCCACTAGAGCGCCTCTCTCAGATGCCCCATAGAGTATCTCAACATCTGATACCCACTAGAGCGCCTCTCTCAGATGCCCCATACAGTACCTCAACATCTGATACCCACTAGAGCGCCTCTCTCAGATGCCCCATACAGTACCTCAACATCTGATACCCACTAGAGCGCCTCTCTCAGATGCCCCATAGAGTATCTCAACATCTGATACCCACTAGAGCGCCTCTCTCAGATGTCCCCAAATACATTGTCTCAGCCTCAGATACCCACTAGAGCGCCTCTCTCAGATGTCCTATACAGTATCTCAGCCTCTGATACCCACTAGAGCGCCTCTCTCAGATGTCCTATACAGTATCTCAGCCTCTGATACCCACTAGAGCGCCTCTCTCGGATGTCCTATACAGTATCTCAGCCTCTGATACCCACTAGAGCACCTCTCTCAGATGTCTTATACAGTATCTCAGCCTCTGATACCCACTAGAGCGCCTCTCTCAGATGTCTTATACAGTATCTCAGCCTCTGATACCCACTAGAGCGCCTCTCTCAGATGTCCTATACAGTATCTCAGCCTCTGATACCCACTAGAGCGCCTCTCTCAGATGTCTTATACAGTATCTCAGCCTCTGATACCCACTAGAGCGCCTCTCTCGGATGTCCTATACAGTATCTCAGCCTCTGATACCCACTAGAGCGCCTCTCTCAGATGTCCTATACAGTATCTCAGCCTCTGATACCCACTAGAGCGCCTCTCTCGGATGTCCTATACAGTATCTCAGCCTCTGATACCCACTAGAGCGCCTCTCTCGTATTTCCTATACAGTATCTCAGCCTCTGATACCCACTAGAGCGCCTCTCTCGGATGTCCTATACAGTATCTCAGCCTCTGATACCCACTAGAGCGCCTCTCTCGGATGTCCTATACAGTATCTCAGCCTCTGATACCCACTAGAGCGCCTCTCTCAGATGTCCTATACAGTATCTCAACCTCTGATACCTATTAGAGCGCCTCTCTCAGATGTCCTATACAGTATCTTAGCTTCAGATACCCACTAGAGCGCCTCTCTCGGATGTCCTATACAGTATCTTAGCATCAAATACAAACTACAGCACCTCCCACAGATTCCCCTATACAGTCTCTCAGCCTTAGATACCTCCATTAAAAGGTACAGTATAGTACTTCATTTTTTATTTGTTTGCGGGACGGCCAATGGGGTGCTAACCTGCTAATGTACCTTTTTAATATATATTTTTTTCCCTAATAAACTCAAACCAGAATGTAATCCTGTGTTGCCCGATCCAAATAAATGTCTCTGGTATCAGAACAATCACAATGAACCCTTGCAAATAAATTCTGTGGCACAGTGCCTCATGCTCAGGTGACTCCCATAGTGCCTGCCAAAGATATCCCCATAAAGTGCCTTACCCTCAGAAACCTACAAGAGTGCCTGTCACAGGTGTTCTTCAGCTTGCCAGCCACAGTCCCCCATAAGAACTTTAGAAGATCATCATAGTTCTTCACAGAGATACCCCATATAGTACCTCCGCATCAGATATATATCAGAGTGCCTCCATAGATGCTCTACAGCTTGCAGCCACAGTTCCCTCCAGAATGCCAGCCACAGATGACCCATTCAGTCCCTTGGCCAAAGAAGACCACCATAGTCCCCCAAACAGATCCCCTTATTTAGTACCTCAGATGCCCATTTTAGTGCATCTCACAGATACCCCCATATATTACTATAGCCTCAGATACCCACCATAGTGCCCATCGCAGATACCCCTATAAAGTCCCTTAATTTCAGATACCCACCATAGTGCCCATCGCAGATACCCCTATAAAGTCCCTTAATTTCAGATACCCACCATAGTGCCCATCGCAGATACCCCTATAAAGTCCCTTAATTTCAGATACCCACCAGAGTGCCTTTTGCAGACACCCCCTACATTACTGTTTCAGATGCTCTCCAGACGGCCAGCCACAGTCCCCATCCCCCCAGGATAAAGTCTGATCTTACCTCCTGCACTGGTCTGGTCTTCTTCCCTGGGTCTGAGCCATATAATCTGTAATGTTGGGATGCCCCTGTACAGTCACACCATTTACTGTGTGGTCAAGGTGGCCCAGAACTAAACATAATATGCAGATGCTCAGCGTCAACCCTAAGTTACAGTATAACAAAATATTTGATTATTTTTGGATATTCTGTTGAAATTTTTTTTATATTCTTTACTGAAAAATATTTATTTCCGTACTCTGGAGAACTTACACCCCATGTACGTAGAGTATGGACATGTTGTAAAGACAAAGGAAGGCAATGAAATTCTTTAGCACCAGCCAAACTTTCATTCATTCTTCTTCTATTTACCACAATGTACCACACCTGTAAGTCACCCGTAAGAGAATGTGATCCTTGCCCATGTCAGATATGTCAAAACCTTGAGATTATTTACGTAAACTGTGAGACCTCTGATCAGATGAGGGCTCCTTGATGATACAACAGATGTGGTGGAATCTACGAGTAAGAGGGATATTATCCAGGGACGTCTTCTCTAAAGAAGGACGGATGCAGATAAGAAGGTCCATCGTGTGTAGCTGCTTATGTCTTACAAGCTCAGTTCTTAATAAGATCCCAGGGAATATCAATTCATGTTTTTGCATCCCATTATCTGCTGAGCAGATGTTCCTCTCGCCCTGTTCGTACATGTGCTGTACATACCAAGTGAAGTTTTCCCTTCTGCAGGATCCACTAGTCTGAAGAGTTATTAATGAACTGCTCCTCATCGCATTCACTTTTAACGGAGATCACAATAAACTCTAGAAAAACATTCACTTAAAGTCTATGCACACCTTATTATATATATATCTATTTTTTAATAAAATTGTCTATCAGTGTGTTTGGTGCAACTTTCAAAATATTTTTTATTACAAATTATGTTTACCTTTTGAGATACAGCTGCTTTGTATCCTGTATATAGAGCAGCTGTATCGTGCGCTGAAACCTGTATCCGTCAGGTCAGCGGGACTGACGGGTTCAGTGACAGCGGAACCTGGGTGTCTCTGGCACACAAGATCGAGCTGCTATCGATCACATAACGTAGATGTGACCGATTACAGGTGGATGACACGCAGGATCTGCTGACACTGAACCCGTCAGTCCCGCTGAACTGACGGATTCGGATACAGCTGCTCTCTATACAGAATATAAAGCAGCTGTATCTCAAAAAGTAAAAATAATTTTTAATAAAAAGTATTTTGAAAGTTGCACCAAACACACTGATAGACATTTTTATTTAAAAAAAAAACTAAATTGTTTCAAAGGTGGACATAGCCTCTAAATAGTTTCCAGCCTAAGGCCTCATGTACACTTCCATTGCCCGTCGTACGGCCGTTAATGACGTATCTGCCTAACACGGACCGCACACGGTCCGTTATGCAGTCCGTGTGCAGTCCGACTACAATGGCCGAGAATGTTCCATCAAAAACTGACCGGAGTAGCACCTGTCCTATTTTGTCCCGAACGGCCACACAGTTCCTTTAAAACAACGGAAGTGTGCATGGCCCCATAGAAATGAATGTGTCAGTTTTCTATCCGTTAAAAAAACAGATAGCACCCTGTCGACAATAACTTTTCACTTTTAAAATTGTTCTCTGAGATTCTCAATGTTTGGTTGTTGGGAGCCCAAGCTCTGGGACCCCCAGAATAATAAAAATGCTCCTTCATTTTTTACATCGGCACAGCGGCTCATCTTTCATGTCCCTTTCAGCTGCAATAGGCACAGCCTACCGTATGGACGAGCCCTAGTCTATTCATTGTGCTGTTTGGAGGGGCTCTTGTAGGTCGGACCCCTATCAATCAAACATTAATATATCCTAAGTTTCCATCTCTTTTCCAACTTTTTATTTATATCTAGACCATGTCTTTAGTTTTTAACATACAGAGGAGATTTGATGAATAAAGCACAGCAGGAATTTCTCCGTAGTAGAACATATCCTCATTATATGGCATCCAATGGAGCACTGCTCGGGATTTCCTTGTCTTATGACTCCTACGGAAAAATCGCAGTATGACTCCGTATGTAATTATGGAGAGATAGTATGGACCCATAGACCTCCACGGGTGTTATATTATGGATCTGTACAACTTGGAGATTTTATAGAGCCATATCATGTATGTGTGCATGAGACCTTTGAAGTTTAACTTTCAGATGAAGCAGAGCTGAATCCGTTTGTTTTTGTTTTTTTCATTTTCTTTACACTTTGAGATCTAACGATGTCAAGAAAAGTCAATAAGTTTCATGCAGTCTTATGTAAAATCCCAGATAGCACATTGTAATATTTCAATGAAATGCACCAATGGCAAACTCAGCATTGTTGAATCTGTAGAAGACTTGACGTTTCGAAAACAGATGAAGCTGCTAAAAAAAATATTAATATATATATGTGTGTGTGTGTGTGTGTATATATATAAAGACACTCTATGATGAGTAAATAAAAGAAAAAAAAAATGGGTCATGACAGAGACCAATGACCTAGTAAAGATCTAGAATATTCTACTAGATGGGGTTTCTCAACTCCTGTCCTCAAGTCCCCCCAACAAATCATGTTTCCAGGATTATCATGTTAAAGGGTTATTACCATGTAAGACGTTTATGGCAAAACCATGGGGTATATCATAATTGTCTGATAGATGTGGGTCCTAAGTCTGGATCCTACACCTATGTCGAAAACAGGATACCCCGTCCCACCCGGTGAGCTGCCCACCACATCCAGATGAGAAATAAATGGAGGCTCTTTCCATCCACTTCTATAGCTGTCGTATGGCTGTTCAGTTATTTCCGTAACTCCCATAAAAGCCGGGATGCGGACACCTCACCAGGCGGGATGGGGGTCTCATTCTTGACGGGATGTCTTAGTTGAGAATACAAGTGATATAATTATTTGGCAATGCCACAGGTGTCCTCTCTTTGGGATATCCCCGAATCATGATTGTTGGTGGGACTTGAGGGCTGAAGATGAAGACAACTCTTCGAGAATATGGTGTTGTATTGAGCTTTTAGGACCTGATGACTTTGAGGGGCAGAACGACTTATGGACACTTTGTAATGTTTCAGAATAGTGTGTAACCTTCACTAGATGGATAATCTTCGTTCCTTTGACCTTTCCAGCCCCTTTGGTGGACCTGACTCCCAGTCACAGTGGCTCCGCAATGCTGATGCTCTTATCGGTGGTCTTTGTTGGACTGGCCATCTTCGTCATCTATAAATTCAAAAGGTAATCACAGTCCTGTTCCTTGTCAGCGGTGTTGCAGCAATGATTGGCCAAAGCAATGACGTCTCTGTTGATGTTTTTAGGAAAATTCCTGGAATTAATGTATATGCACAGATGCAGAATGAGAAAGAGCGAGAGATGGTCAGTCCAGGCAGTCAAAATGAGAACTTGTCACCTAATGTCCCTCACACTCAGCCGATGGGCCCCGAGCAGCTGTTAGAGGGCAAGTTGGAAACACAGCCCATAGGTAAATAAGTAGCTAGTCCTGATTGGCTGTCCCGGAACCCAAGTGACCAGTCTTGCCTGTCTGAATGACCAAGCACTCTGTATAACCCTTCTTTCCCACTCTGAGACATTGTGTAATCTTTATTACTTATTCCTTCTGTCATATCCCTGTCTTCCTTAACTAACCCCGAGACGTGCAGGTAATTGATCATCCCCGGCTCCTCCACTGCTGGGCGCATCTGAAGGAGCAAATGAACTCCTAACCAGGGACCATTGTCATAACTCAAACAGTCAGGACTGATCCTGAATTAATGAATCACATTAAACCAAATAAGCCGGCTCAGGAGGTGCCGGAATCGTCTCCAAGAATGGGGCTTAATAAGGACTCATTTTACATTCCCTTTAATTAGTTGGAGTTAAATTACGTAACTTTGGCATCCGCGGCTACTTGTTGTATTTTCAGCTGGAGATAGAAATTGGGCTTTGAGCCAGAATACAATTTTGGGGTAGTTTAAGGTAAATGCTTATATTAAAATCATGACAAATTATTGAATGAAACTTAAAATATTCATGGGGATTTATTTTCTTGTAGGTCAGAGCTGTGTCTGAGAGTTTGTTCTGCTCTACAAGACTAGGAGAACTGTAGGACCCACCCATGTCACGCCTGTATATATCGTTGATCATATGTATTGCCCTATATACTATGTATCCATGCAGCCTTCATAAACCACACGTCTCCCAGTGTTCTTTCCCATACAGATGCAGCAACCTTTAACTTGACTCTTCCTCTGCCACAAAAGAAGAAATAAGTATTATAAATGGCACATGAGAAGTTGGGGGATGTTACAGTTCTTGCATTGGGCTTCATGTCCACAAGTTTATATATGGCAGTAATCTAAATAACAAGTTGAGTTTCTTTGTGAATACATTTTATTACTTATCTTGTGCTGGGTTAGTTTGTAATTTAGTCCTGAGCTGCAATCAAAGTTCTGCGGGTTGTTACCGGAAATAGTCAACAAGAATGTTGCTAGCCAGGCCCACGTCAGCTACTCAGAGTGTCTGTAATGAAGGGAGCAGTTTGTTTTTCCTACTTTAAAATCTTGTACAGAGTCTGTTGTAATAATTACACTTCCTAGAATTCAAATCCTCAGAACAAACTCTGTGTAAAAACTGAACAAGCAGCGGAGAGAGATTCCAGCTCTGAAGCCTGCAAAATTGTGAATGCAATTAGTCCGTAAATCAGGTTTAGTGCAACATAAGTATTGTAATGTATGTACACAGTGACTCCACCAGCAGAATAGTGAGTGCAGCTCTGGAGCATAATACAGGATGTAACTCAGGATCAGTACAGGATAAGTAATGTATGTACACAGTGACTCCACCAGCAGAATAGTGAGCGCAGCTCTGGAGTATAATACAGGATATAACTCAGGATCAGTACAGGATAAGTAATATAATGTATGTACACAGTGACTCCACCAGCAGAATAGTGAGTGCAGCTCTGGAGTATAATACAGGATATAACTCAGGATCAGTACAGGATAAGTAATGTAATGTATGTACACAGTGACTCCACCTGCAGAATAGTGAGTGCAGCTCTGGAGTATAATACAGGATATAACTCAGGATCAGTACAGGATAAGTAATGTATGTACACAGTGACTCCACCAGCAGAATAGTGAGACCAGCTCTGGAGTATAATACAGGATGTAACTCACAATCAGTACAGGATAAGTAATGTAATGTATGTACACAGTGACTCCACCTGCAGAATAGTGAGTGCAGCTCTGGAGTATAATACAGGATGTAACTCAGGATCAGTACAGGATAAGTAATGTATGTACACAGTGACTCCACCAGCAGAATAGTGAGTGCAGCTCTGGAGTATAATAGAGGATATAACTCAGGATCAGTACAGGATATGTAATGTAATGTATGTACACAGTGACTCCACCAGCAGAATAGTGAGTGCAGCTCTGGAGTATAATACAGGATGTAACTCAGGATCAGTACAGGATAAGTAATGTAATTTATGTACACAGTGACTCCACCCGCAGAATAGTGAGTGCAGCTCTGGAGTATAATACAGGATGTAACTCAGGATCAGTACAGGATAAGTAATATAATGTATGTATACAGTGACTGCACCAGCAGAATAGTGAGTGCAGCTCTGGAGTATATAATACAGGATGTAACCCAGGATCAGTACAGGATAAGTAATGTAATGTATGTACTCTGTGACTTCACCAGCAGAATAGTGAGTTCAGCTCTGGAGTATAATACAAGCTATAGCTCAGGATCTGTATGCGGGCCGTCACTTTAAACCTTCAAACCATGAGGCTGTGACATCTGAACAAATATGACTTGTAAATGATGACCCCCCCTTCTCCATTTTTGAACGCAGTGTTAAGTACCTATCAAGACACAGTATTAAGCCCACTTGTTTCCAATTATTACTTTTGATTTTTCTCTGTCCTATACACTTGCCTTGAAGACATTTACTGTCCTTGTCTCATGATACGACTAGTGCCAAAAAATCTATATTCTTTTTGCTAGTTTCCCTTTAAGATATCTACATATTTGACAATGCTAACGCTGTGGATTGATAACAAATGCAATATTCTCACCGTTTCAAAGTTCAAATGTTCTCCGCAGTGCACGTTTAAACCCTTTTAAGCCTTTTCAGCAAGAAATTAAAGGATCAGCACCACGGACAGCAGCTGAAACAGCCAAATGCAAATGTAAGACGTATTCTGTAGGAATTTTATGAGGCTGAGATTAAAGAACATCTTAATGGAACCGCAAGTAAAATAGACTACAAAAGCAAGACTTAAAGTGCCGGGCAGGAGGAAAACTAACTAAACTACCACTTAAACTAAACCGAATCCATGCACCTGTGTGAGAAGAGGTAGAAGTATCAGTTATATGATCAGTTCCTTCAGGTTCTTTGTGTAGGATCCCATCGGAGTGAGGTCACCTTGTTGTGGCAGATGTGCTAAGATCCTCATATGTATATCTATAGTAAATACAGCAATGATCCAATTCAAAATATTTCAAAAATTCAGTGTTTGCATATATCTTAGCGCCTGCAGATCGCTTCTGCATCCTTGTGTTTGGTTACATTGATCCCGACACCCGTAAACTTCTAGCGTGCCGAAGGGTAAGCGTTTAAGAAGATTGGACGTCCTGACATAGATCCTTAGGGACTGCAGTTGATTGAACAGTCGAGTCATGTTTTGGTCCAACAAAAATTGTTGTATTCTGATTTGGAGGCAGGTCGTAGATGTAACACAGATGCATTTACTTAGCTCAGCTCTGCTACATCTGTAAGGATATGTCCATATAAGAGATGTTCTAAAGTCACAGAACAGTCATTTTGACTTTAATGGAAAAATAAGAATCAAAAATGTATATATTTTTTTGTGATACACCATAAAACATTGTATTCTAGACTCTTCTGTACGTCTAAAATCAGATGCCCATCATTCAAACGGATGATGACTGATGCCATTCATGGCAGCGGAGAGCCAATCACAATTTATTTAAAATCAATAGGAGCTATTGTAAGCTTCGTTCCTGTGTGTGCTTTGGTTACAAAACAGACCGTACATGACCATGTGAATGAGCCCTAGATGACATTCAGCCATTTACTTGATGGTCTCTGAGTCCCATAGTGTGACTGCTCTTACAGTAAAATAATTATTTTCTGTGCCAACTTCAAAAATTTCCCTTTTCTAGAAGTAGTTTAGTTAATGCTCTTTTTTTTTATGCTTAAACAGATTATCCAGGATTACAAAAAAGGCTATTTTTTTTCTCCAAAAAACTGTGACCCCCCCCCCCCTAGGCTTTGACTGGTGTAGTAGCTCTGCCCTATTCTTATGTGGATTCCAAAACTGTACAAAATATTCCATAGTTTGATCATGTGCATCTAAACCATTTTTGATTCTTACTTTGATCCTACTGGCCTTGGCAGCAGCTGCCTGGCGCTAGGAGGATTGTTTATTTATAGACTGAACAGTCCTAAAGTTCAGCAACATGGAAGAGAGGACTGGATTTATACCTTATATTAGAAAATGTCAGCACCCCTACTTCTCTTGATTCAAGTTGTGATTTCACAGGGTCATATAGAAAGTCAGGATTGGCCCTTTCGCCTTTCATAGTGTGAACAGCAGATGACTGAGCAATCAAAGAATGGACATTACTGTCATATACCAGATTTTTTTGTGCAAGGGAGAACACACATAGTAGGGCCAGTCAACAGAAAGCCACTCGTCCTCCTCCACCTCTTTTCAGTGTCATGACCTGCTGCTATCAATTATTTTGTTTCCTTTTATCACTCTGCATCACCCATTTCTATTAATCATCTTCTATTTTCTAATGTTTATCAATCAATCCAATACCTTCTTTCCTGCCTTCCCTCCTTTTCTTCGTTCCCACCTTTCCTTCCCGCCTTTCCTTCCTTCCTTCCTTCCTTCCTTCCTTCCCTCCTTTCCTTCCTTTCCTTCCTTCCTTTCCCCTCATATTCCATTCTTCCTTTCCTGTTAATTCCTTTAATTTTCCTTCCTTCCCTTTTCCTTCATTCCTTTAATTTTCCTTCCTTCCCTTTTCCTTCCTTCCTCTAATTTTCCTTCCTTCCCTTTTCCTTCCTTTAATTTTCCTTCCTTCCCTTTTCCTTCCTTCCTTCCCTTTTCCTTCCATCCTTCCTTTCATTTTCCTTCCCTTTTCCTTCCTTCAGTTTTCCTTCCTTCCCTTTTCCTTCCTTCCCTTTTCCTTCCTTCCTTTAATTTTCCGTCCCTTTTTCCTTCCTTCTCTTTTCCTCCCTTCCCTTTTCCTTCCTTCCTTTAATTTTCCTTCCTTTTTTCCCTCTCCCTCTCTATCTCTATCATTATCCATCTCTATCATTATCCATCTCTATCTTACTCTTGACAGCACAATTTAAGAAAACATTTCACGGCCAAACATATATTAGCAGTTAGCAAAGAATGAGAATTTTTTACAATTGTCTACAAGTAAGCCAAAGCCCCCACTGTGATAATCTCCTGGTTTTATGCTCATTGAAACACTCAGTATGTAAAGTATCTGCAGCGAATTCTGAATCCAAAACTCAAGTAGCGCAGATCCTGTTCCACATCCCGGATAATTAATATAGAGTGGAAAGGGTAGAGCAATTATCTCACAGAGGCTGTATCTGGCTATAAACCAAGAGTAGGAGCGCGGAGGGGAACGACGACCATGCCAAGCACTCGTGTCATCAACAGAGCAACCTATACCTCAGTGTAGTGTAACTGCTCCGTGTACTAACGCAGCATCGGACAGAAAAGAAGAGAATTCATGTGGTTAGCAGAAAGCGTCCACCTCCTCCATCAGAACGAAGAAGACAAATAATACAAAGCTAAAAAAAATGAGGGATCGCTTGGCATTTACAAAAAAGCTTCAAGGCATCTAAAATCCTCCTTCATTTTTAAATTCCCTTCATTCATCATCAACCGGATTCCTCACGTGCCGGATTATCAAATATTCTAGATTCTCAAATGCAGATAGAGATTATAATTATGGGCGTTTGCATGAAGTGGCGGTCAAGCAGGAATGTGGTCGCTTCATACAACTCTATGGGAGCTGCGGAAATAGCAGTGTTAGAGCCACTCCATACAATCTGCTCTTCATTATCCGCAGGCTGTTCTGGGGGCCCAATCCTCCTGTTACTCCTCATGGCGCTCCGGGCAGTGAGGAGGAGCTAGAATAGAGCAGCGCTCGAGCATGCGCCTGCCGCTCCGTTCAATGTCTATGGGGACTGACCGAAACAGCATAATTCCCGAAGGAGTGGAAAAACCAGGAACGGAACCTAAATTGAAGAAATATATTTTTTTTAAAAAGTCTCCTTGTCTGGTTCCAATTCTAGTTTTGACTTAACCCCTTGCCGCTGCAGCTATTTTTTGGTTTCTCATTTTTTTCCTCCCCCACTTACCAAAAACAATAACTGTTTTATTTTTCCATCGATATAGCCGTGTTTTTGACATGACGAGTTGTAGTTTCCATGTCACCCTTTATTGCAGCATATAATGTACCGGGAAGCTAGAAAAAAATATTTGTGTGGTGCAATGAGAAAAAAAAAAAAAAAGCATTTCCTCCATTGTTTTTGGGTTTTGTTTTTACGTTTTACTTTTTTGTTAACATTCATGTTCTGCGGGTCAATACGATTCCAAATTTCTATATTTTTATTTAGGTTTTATTACTTATAAAAAGTGTTTTGCCATGTTCTAAGAGCCATTTTCTTTTTCTTTTTCCGTGGATTGAGTGATGTGAGGGCTTGTTTTTTGGCAAGGTGGCTTAAGATATTATTCCATTTTGGAGTACATGCAACTTTTCGATCACTTTTTATTATTTTTTTTTTTTTTTTGAGGGAGACAAGATGACCAAACAATAGCAGTTCGGATTTATTGGTGTTTGTTCTTATTTTTTTTACATTACTTTTGAGGAAAATATTGTTTTTTTTTATATATAAAAAACTTTATTGAACTTTTTGTTTTTACTTTATTTATTAGTCTCCCTAGAGAATTGAACTATCAATCGTTGGGTCGCTTGCACAATACGCTGTAATACTGCAGTATATTGTGTTTTCTATCAGCTCCTTTTAAGCCCTGACAGAGCTTTATAGGAACACAAAGATGGCAGACCTGGGGGCCATCCTCTATCTAACAACTTAGATGCCAGATTACGGCTTCGACAACTCCTATCCCGGCCATTGCAGTGAGGTGTTAGCTGTAACAGCCCGCGAGCTCGCTCCATACTGCCCCTTCCCGGCTATGACATAACCCTAGGTCAAATGTCGGGAAGGGGGTTAAAAATGCATGCAAGATCTGCATCAAATCTGCACTGTGTGAACAAGGCTTTTAAACGTTTGTCCAGTTTATACAACCAATCTTCATATAAGTTCTCTTGGTAAAGGTGGAGAGCGGCTACATACTGTAGAGCGTCTCTCTCTCTGGAGGACCTGTCCTGTCCTGTATTACACAGACAACACATTGATATGAATGGACCCTGTGTAATACTTCATTTCTCCTGTGGTGGCGCTGCAGGGAAATTGAACACTTACTGCCAGTTTTATCCGCAGATTACAGATGATCGCTGTGGGTCCCAGCAGGGGTACATTTTGTGATCTGCTTAGCGTGAAGGGCCCTTCTAACAAGTAGGAATTGTCCAAAGTGGAGAACCCCTTAACCCATTAATACTCTGTAAGGACAATATGAAGACATTATATGGTCACCTCTATCGCAAGTTCAACATAACCACGAACAAAGTTTCTGTCAGTATCTGAAATAGAAAAAATTGCAGGAAGAGAGGTAATAATTTGTTGAATGGAAGCCTCTCCCCTGTTATCTAAGCATTTCTCTCCGTGTGGTCCTTGGTGTCACCTCCTTGTGGTCCTTCCTCGTGTCTGTTTACAGTGCCGGGAGTTTTAAGATATGAAAATGTTTATTGCTGTCTTGCAACTTTTTGAAAAAAAACAACTAAAATTAAATACATTTTTAATGCTTTTTTTCCGTTCCTCCCAGGAAGTATTTCAATGGTTGCTGAAAATCAAAGCACAAACGAAAACCCGACCTATGTCAATGTGTGAAGGAAGGAAGACGGAGAAAGGAGGCCAAGAAAAAAAGAAGGAAGCCCACCTGGAATCGGACTGCTCCCAAAATCGGAATAAATCTGAGGTTTTTAGCTTTAAACCCGATCAGGAGGAAGCGTCTTCACTCTGTGTAAAGGCTACAAACTTTATGGGACACACATACCCTCTTTTAAACTCACTTGTGTTTGTACATGATCAACGAATTGACATACGCCAGAAATTTGCATGCTTTAACCCTTTCGCTGATCGAGAGGACTCGCAAAAATATCACCTGTCTTTTAACGGTGAACGGGTTTACAGAGCATTTTCCCCTAAAATAATAATAAAAAAATGGTAATCATAAGTCCCCAAAATAGTTGTATAGGATTTTTTTTTCCAGACACAGCGCCACTCTTGTCCATTGGTTGGGAGTGGTATTACAGCTTTGCCCCATTTACTTGAATGGGGATGAGTTGCAATACCAGACACAACCTATGGTCGAGAGTGGTGCTGCTCCAAGAAAAAAAAGCAAATTTTTTTTTGCCTTTTCTTTACAATTCCTTTAAGTCATCCTCTTTTGTTGCTACAAATTCTGGAAAATCTAGGTGACAACCATTTTTGCCACTATTGCGGCTTTTTACATTACTAGTGCCACTAGTGCAGGGGTTCTTCTCTATATTTCAATGAGTCCTCAATGGCATATCTACAGAGCCATGCATCACTATAGCTGCTGTGGATTTAGGAGTCTGGCAGAGGCGTTAATTGAAGCCCCTTGGTCCCAAATCAAAATCTGTAAGAGGACCCCCCCCCCCCTACTTGTGCCATGAATAATACTGGTGCCATCTTATGTGTCACACGGGCATTTGGGCCCCCTCAGTCACATAGACTCAGGTACAACTGCTGCCCCTACAGTCCGGGATAGTTGAATGACAAACCCAAGTGGCAGCTATGTTGACTGCCACCCAAATTTTACCACAAATTTTACCCAAAAAGAGGACGATGTCAGGGGTTAATATTTGCAGGTATTTTTATGTTTATTTTTTTATTTCAGGGGTAAATGCTCTTTGAATATTTTTTAAAGTTGCCATCGGTTAAATTGTGTAAATAAAGGTGCTTAAAGGGGAACTATCATTCTTTTTTTAATGGTAGGTGTGGTATTTCAATCCTTGCAAACGATTCAACGTATCGCCTAGTCAATGTATCATTCAAAAGTTATGCACAAACCTTGAAACATTTTTCTTTGATTCGGTGCCAGAAGTTCTTGTCGTCTGTGTTGTCAGTGGAGAGTTTCTGGTCGGCGACTAAACCTCTTCCATGTATAATAACAAAAGAACACCAAGAATAATTGAGTGCCATTCGGTCAGATTATGTTTCCGATCAGCAATTATAATTCCTATATGTATTCTGTATAAATTATATTAAGAGAAGATTTTTTATTGAATGATAGTTCGCCTTTGATCCGTTACTTGTGGATAGGTTCTTATTCTGTCGGGGGGAGTAATCGCCAATCACTCTGGTGACCTTTCTCACCACATGGGGGCAGAGATAGGAGGATACTTGTATATAATCCTTTATAAATAAAGTATATAAATCTCTTATAAGATTCTGTTCCTTCATTGGTCACGTGTGACATCACTGAGTCCCGGGAAGGGACTGGAGACAGTGGAATGGCGGATAACCGGTATCGGATGTTACGAATCGTTTTTGCAATCAATGTTCCATCATGCCTCAGGGTCTATTCACATGGTGCGGTCAAATAGCAGTTTACTGACGGACGTGATTACTGCAAAATTTTGCCTTTATTTTTCGACAATTTAGCCTCAATTTGACCGGTCAACAAAAGTAATAAATGGACTGAAGTACCAAGAAAGAATATAAAAATTAGGGTTATACAGTTTAGAAACTATGGACAGTCCGCAGTGGAATTCTGCAGCAGCCGTTTTTTTAAATTTCTTTCTATGATTTCTTTCTATACATTTTTAGGAAACTTAGTTCAGACATTGCGGAAAATAACTGCAGAATATCAGGCTGCGGTGCAGAATTTTCCCTCCGCAGCAGCTCTTTATGTTGCAGAGAAGCAGCAGAATTTCACTGCGGATTTCAGCCTCTGCAATGCAAAAACTGAAATCTGTGGCAAGTCCGCTGTGATATCTGCAACGTCTGAATTACCTGTCAAATATGCAAATGTTGCTACAAATTCGCAAAGAATCTGCATCAACATTTTCAGCTGAAAAAGTCTGTCACGTCTGAACATGGCCTAACAAGCGGGCGACCACTATGTGTAGATAAATCAGTTTTCTACATCAACATAGAAGGGGATTCTTTACTGTAAGTGCAGTGACACTATAGAACTTTCTACTGTAAGAGCAGTCACACTATGGAGCCTCTACTGTAAGAACAGTCACACTATGGAACCTCTACTGTAAGAGCAGTCACACTATGGAGCCTCTACTGTAAGAACAGTCACACTATGGAACCTCTACTGTAAGAGCAGTCACACTATGGAACCTCTACAGTAAGACCAGTCACACTATGGAGCCTCTACTGTAAGAGCAGTCACACTATGGAACCTCTACTGTAAGAGCGATCACACTATGGAACCTCTACTGTAAGAGCAGTCACACTATGGAACTCTACTGTAAGAGCAGTCACACTATGGAACCTCTACTGTAAGAGCAGTCACACTATGGAACCTCTACTGTAAGATCAGTCACACTATGGAGCCTCTACTGTAAGAGCGGTCACACTATGGAACCTCTAATGTAAGAGCAGTCACACTATGGAACTCTCTACTGTAAGAGCAGTCACACTATGGAACCCTCTACTGTAAGAGCAGTCACACTATGGAGCCTCTACTGTAAGATCAGTCACACTATGGAACCTCTACTGTAAGAGAAGTCACACTATAAAATCTCTACTGTAAGAGCTGTCACACTATGGAACCTCTACTGTAAGAGCAGTCACACTATGGAACTCTACTGTAAGAGCAGTCACACTATGGAACTCTACTGTAAGAGCAGTCACACTATGGAACCTCTACTTGAAGAGCAGTCACACTATAGAACTCAATACTGTAAGAGCAGTCACACTATGGAACCTCTACTGTAAGATCAGTCACACTATGGAACTCTCTACTGTAAGAGCAGTCACACTATGGAACCCTCTACTGTAAGAGCAGTCACACTATGGAGCCTCTACTGTAAGATCAGTCACACTATGGAACCTCTACTGTAAGATCAGTCACACTATAGAACTCTCTACTGTAAGAGCAGTCACACTATGGAACTCTCTACTGTAAGAGCAGTCACACTATAGAACCTCTATTGTAAGAGCAGTCACACTATGGAGCCTCTACTGTAAGAGCAGTCACACTATGGAGCCTCTACTGTAAGAGCAGTCACACTATGGAACCTCTACTGTAAGAGCAGTCACACTATGGAACCTCTACTGTAAGAGCAGTCACACTATGGAGCCTCTACTGTAAGAGCAGTCACACTATGGAACTCTACTGTAAGAGCAGTCACACTATGGAACTCTACTGTAAGAGTAGTCACACTATAGAACTCAATACTGTAAGAGCAGTCACACTATGGAACCGTCTACTGTAAGAGCAGTCACACTATGGAACCCTCTACTGTAAGAGCAGTCACACTATGGAGCCTCTACTGTAAGAGCTGTCACACTATGGAACCTCTACTGTAAGAGCAGTCACACTATGGAACTCTACTGTAAGAGCAGTCACACTATGGAACTCTACTGTAAGAGCAGTCACACTATGGAACCTCTACTGTAAGAGCAGTCACACTATAGAACTCAATACTGTAAGAGCAGTCACACTATGGAACCCTCTACTGTAAGAGCAGTCACACTATGGAGCCTCTACTGTAAGATCAGTCACACTATGGACCTCTCTACTGTAAGAGCAGTCACACTATAGAACTCTCTACTGTAAGAGCAGTCACACTATGGAACTCTCTACTGTAAGAGCAGTCACACTATAGAACCTCTATTGTAAGAGCAGTCACACTATGGAGCCTCTACTGTAAGAGCAGTCACACTATGGAGCCTCTACTGTAAGAGCAGTCACACTATGGAACTCTACTGTAAGAGTAGTCACACTATAGAACTCAATACTGTAAGAGCAGTCACACTATGGAACCGTCTACTGTAAGAGCAGTCACACTATGGAACCCTCTACTGTAAGAGCAGTCACACTATGGAGCCTCTACTGTAAGAGCAGTCACACTATGGAGCCTCTACTGTAAGAGCAGTCACACTATGGAGCCTCTACTGTAAGAGCACGCACACTATGGAACTCTCTACTGTAAGAGCAGTCACACTGTGGAACTCTACTGTAAGAGCAGTCACACTATGGAACTCTACTGTAAGAGCAGTCACACTATGGAACTCTACTGTAAGAGTAGTCACACTATAGAACTCAATACTGTAAGAGCAGTCACACTATGGAACCGTCTACTGTAAGAGCAGTCACACTATGGAACCCTCTACTGTAAGAGCAGTCACACTATGGAGCCTCTACTGTAAGAGCAGTCACACTATGGAGCCTCTACTGTAAGAGCAGTCACACTATGGAGCCTCTACTGTAAGAGCACGCACACTATGGAACTCTCTACTGTAAGAGCAGTCACACTGTGGAACTCTACTGTAAGAGCAGTCACACTATGGAACCTCTACTGTAAGAGCAGTCACACTATGGAGCCTTTACTGTAAGAGCAGTCACACTATGGAACTCTCTACTGTAGGAGCAGTCACACTATGGAACTCTCTACTGTAAGAGCAGTCACACTATAGACCCTCAACTGTAAGAGCAGTCACACTATAAAACCTCTACTGTAAGAGCTGTCACACTATGGAACCTCTACTGTAAGAGCAGTCACACTATGGAACTCTACTGTAAGAGCAGTCACACTATGGAACTCTACTGTAAGAGCAGTCACACTATGGAACCTCTACTGTAAGAGCAGTCACACTATAGAACTTCAACTGTAAGAGCGGTCACACTATGGAACCTCTGCTGTAAGAGCAGTAACACTATGGACCCTCTATTGTAATAGCAGTCACACTATGGAACTCTCTACTGTAAGAGCAGTCACACTATGGAACCTCTACTGTAAGAGCAGTAACACTATGGACCCTCTACTGAAATAGTTGTCACACTATGGATCTCTCTACTGTAAGAGCAGTCACACTATGGAGCCTCTACTGTAAGAGCAGTAACACTATGAAGCCTCTACTGTAAGAGCGGTCACACTATAGAACCTCTACTGTAAGAGCAGTCACACTATGGTACCTCTACTGTAAGAGCGGTCACACTATGGAACTCTCTACTGTAAGAGCAGTCACACTATGGAACCTCAAATGTAAGAGCAGTCAGACTATGGAACTCTACTGTAAGAGCAGTCACACTATGGAACTCTCTACTGTAAGAGCAGTCACACTATAGAACTCTACTGTAAGAGCAGTCACACTATGGAACCTCTACTGTAAGAGCAGTCACACTATGGAACCTCTACTGTAAGAGCGGTCACACTATGGAACCTCAAATGTAAGAGCAGTCAGACTATGGAACTCTACTGTAAGAGCAGTCACACTATAGAACTCTACTGTAAGAGCAGTCACACTATGGAACCTCTTCTGTGAGAGCGGTCACACTATGGAACTCTCTAATGTAAGAGCAGTCACACAATGGAACCTCGACTGTAAGAGCAGTCACACTATGGAACCTCTACTGTAAGAGCAGTCACACTATGGAACTCTACTGTTAGAGCAGTCACACTATAGAACTATCTACTGTAAGAGCAGTCACACTATGGAACTCTCTACTGTAAGATCAGTCATACTATGGAACTCTCTACTGTAAGAGCAGTCACACTATGGAACTCTCTACTTTAAGAGCAGTCACACTATGGAACTCTACTGTAAGAGCAGTCCCACTATGGAGCCTCTACTGTAAGAGCAGTCACACTATGGAACTCTACTGTAAGAGCAGTCACACTATGGAACCTCTACTGTAAGAGCAGTCACACTATGGAACCTCTACTGTAAGAGCAGTAACACTATGAAACCTCTACTGTAAGAGCAGTCACACTATGGAACCTCTACTGTAAGAGCAGTAACACTATGGAACCTCTACTGTAAGAGCAGTCACACTATAGAACTCTCTATTGTAAGAGAAGTCACACTATGAAACCTCTACTGTAAGAGCAGTCACACTATGGACCCTCTACTGAAATAGTTGTCACACTATGGATCTCTCTACTGTAAGAGCAGTCACACTATGGAGCCTCTACTGTAAGAGCAGTAACACTATGAAGCCTCTACTGTAAGAGCGGTCACACTATAGAACCTCTACTGTAAGAGCAGTCACACTATGGTACCTCTACTGTAAGAGCGGTCACACTATGGAACTCTCTACTGTAAGAGCAGTCACACTATGGAACCTCAAATGTAAGAGCAGTCAGACTATGGAACTCTACTGTAAGAGCAGTCACACTATGGAACTCTCTACTGTAAGAGCTGTCACACTATAGAACTCTACTGTAAGAGCAGTCACACTATGGAACCTCTACTGTAAGAGCAGTCACACTATGGAACCTCTACTGTAAGAGCGGTCACACTATGGAACCTCAAATGTAAGAGCAGTCAGACTATGGAACTCTACTGTAAGAGCAGTCACACTATAGAACTCTACTGTAAGAGCAGTCACACTATGGAACCTCTTCTGTGAGAGCGGTCACACTATGGAACTCTCTAATGTAAGAGCAGTCACACAATGGAACCTCGACTGTAAGAGCAGTCACACTATGGAACCTCTACTGTAAGAGCAGTCACACTATGGAACTCTACTGTTAGAGCAGTCACACTATAGAACTATCTACTGTAAGAGCAGTCACACTATGGAACTCTCTACTGTAAGATCAGTCATACTATGGAACTCTCTACTGTAAGAGCAGTCACACTATGGAACTCTCTACTTTAAGAGCAGTCACACTATGGAACTCTACTGTAAGAGCAGTCCCACTATGGAGCCTCTACTGTAAGAGCAGTCACACTATGGAACTCTACTGTAAGAGCAGTCACACTATGGAACCTCTACTGTAAGAGCAGTCACACTATAAAACCTCTACTGTAAGAGCAGTCACACTATGGAACCTCTACTGTAAGAGCAGTAACACTATGAAACCTCTACTGTAAGAGCAGTCACACTATGGAACCTCTACTGTAAGAGCAGTAACACTATGGAACCTCTACTGTAAGAGCAGTCACACTATAGAACTCTCTATTGTAAGAGAAGTCACACTATGAAACCTCTACTGTAAGAGCAGTCACACTATGGAACCTCTACTGTAAGAGCAGTCACACTATGGAACCTCTACAGTAAGAGCAGTCACACTATGGAACTCTCTACTGTAAGAGCAGTCACACTATGGACCCTCTACTGTAATAGCAGTCACACTATGGATCTCTCTACTGTAAGAGCAGTCACACTATGGAGCCTCTACTGTAAGAGCAGTCACATTATGAAGCCTCTACTGTAAGATCGGTCACACTATAGAACCTCTACTGTAAGAGCAGTCACACTATGGAACCTCTACTGTAAGAGCGGTCACACTATGGAACCCTCTACTGTAAGAGCAGTCACACTATGGAGCCTCTACTGTAAGATCAGTCACACTATGGACCTCTCTACTGTAAGAGCAGTCACACTATAGAACTCTCTACTGTAAGAGCAGTCACACTATGGAACTCTCTACTGTAAGAGCAGTCACACTATAGAACCTCTATTGTAAGAGCAGTCACACTATGGAGCCTCTACTGTAAGAGCAGTCACACTATGGAGCCTCTACTGTAAGAGCAGTCACACTATGGAACTCTACTGTAAGAGCAGTCACACTATGGAACTCTACTGTAAGAGTAGTCACACTATAGAACTCAATACTGTAAGAGCAGTCACACTATGGAACCGTCTACTGTAAGAGCAGTCACACTATGGAACCCTCTACTGTAAGAGCAGTCACACTATGGAGCCTCTACTGTAAGAGCAGTCACACTATGGAGCCTCTACTGTAAGAGCAGTCACACTATGGAGCCTCTACTGTAAGAGCACGCACACTATGGAACTCTCTACTGTAAGAGCAGTCACACTGTGGAACTCTACTGTAAGAGCAGTCACACTATGGAACCTCTACTGTAAGAGCAGTCACACTATGGAGCCTTTACTGTAAGAGCAGTCACACTATGGAACTCTCTACTGTAGGAGCAGTCACACTATGGAACTCTCTACTGTAAGAGCAGTCACACTATAGACCCTCAACTGTAAGAGCAGTCACACTATAAAACCTCTACTGTAAGAGCTGTCACACTATGGAACTCTACTGTAAGAGCAGTCACACTATGGAACTCTACTGTAAGAGCAGTCACACTATGGAACCTCTACTGTAAGAGCAGTCACACTATAGAACTTCAACTGTAAGAGCGGTCACACTATGGAACCTCTACTGTAAGAGCAGTAACACTATGGACCCTCTATTGTAATAGCAGTCACACTATGGAACTCTCTACTGTAAGAGCAGTCACACTATGGAACCTCTACTGTAAGAGCAGTAACACTATGGACCCTCTACTGAAATAGTTGTCACACTATGGATCTCTCTACTGTAAGAGCAGTCACACTATGGAGCCTCTACTGTAAGAGCAGTAACACTATGAAGCCTCTACTGTAAGAGCGGTCACACTATAGAACCTCTACTGTAAGAGCAGTCACACTATGGTACCTCTACTGTAAGAGCGGTCACACTATGGAACTCTCTACTGTAAGAGCAGTCACACTATGGAACCTCAAATGTAAGAGCAGTCAGACTATGGAACTCTACTGTAAGAGCAGTCACACTATGGAACTCTCTACTGTAAGAGCAGTCACACTATAGAACTCTACTGTAAGAGCAGTCACACTATGGAACCTCTACTGTAAGAGCAGTCACACTATGGAACCTCTACTGTAAGAGCGGTCACACTATGGAACCTCAAATGTAAGAGCAGTCAGACTATGGAACTCTACTGTAAGAGCAGTCACACTATAGAACTCTACTGTAAGAGCAGTCACACTATGGAACCTCTTCTGTGAGAGCGGTCACACTATGGAACTCTCTAATGTAAGAGCAGTCACACAATGGAACCTCGACTGTAAGAGCAGTCACACTATGGAACCTCTACTGTAAGAGCAGTCACACTATGGAACTCTACTGTTAGAGCAGTCACACTATAGAACTATCTACTGTAAGAGCAGTCACACTATGGAACTCTCTACTGTAAGATCAGTCATACTATGGAACTCTCTACTGTAAGAGCAGTCACACTATGGAACTCTCTACTTTAAGAGCAGTCACACTATGGAACTCTACTGTAAGAGCAGTCCCACTATGGAGCCTCTACTGTAAGAGCAGTCACACTATGGAACTCTACTGTAAGAGCAGTCACACTATGGAACCTCTACTGTAAGAGCAGTCACACTATAAAACCTCTACTGTAAGAGCAGTCACACTATGGAACCTCTACTGTAAGAGCAGTAACACTATGAAACCTCTACTGTAAGAGCAGTCACACTATGGAACCTCTACTGTAAGAGCAGTAACACTATGGAACCTCTACTGTAAGAGCAGTCACACTATAGAACTCTCTATTGTAAGAGAAGTCACACTATGAAACCTCTACTGTAAGAGCAGTCACACTATGGACCCTCTACTGAAATAGTTGTCACACTATGGATCTCTCTACTGTAAGAGCAGTCACACTATGGAGCCTCTACTGTAAGAGCAGTAACACTATGAAGCCTCTACTGTAAGAGCGGTCACACTATAGAACCTCTACTGTAAGAGCAGTCACACTATGGTACCTCTACTGTAAGAGCGGTCACACTATGGAACTCTCTACTGTAAGAGCAGTCACACTATGGAACCTCAAATGTAAGAGCAGTCAGACTATGGAACTCTACTGTAAGAGCAGTCACACTATGGAACTCTCTACTGTAAGAGCTGTCACACTATAGAACTCTACTGTAAGAGCAGTCACACTATGGAACCTCTACTGTAAGAGCGGTCACACTATGGAACCTCAAATGTAAGAGCAGTCAGACTATGGAACTCTACTGTAAGAGCAGTCACACTATAGAACTCTACTGTAAGAGCAGTCACACTATGGAACCTCTTCTGTGAGAGCGGTCACACTATGGAACTCTCTAATGTAAGAGCAGTCACACAATGGAACTCTACTGTAAGAGCAGTCACACTATGGAACTCTCTACTGTAAGATCAGTCATACTATGGAACTCTCTACTGTAAGAGCAGTCACACTATGGAACTCTCTACTTTAAGAGCAGTCACACTATGGAACTCTACTGTAAGAGCAGTCCCACTATGGAGCCTCTACTGTAAGAGCAGTCACACTATGGAACTCTACTGTAAGAGCAGTCACACTATGGAACCTCTACTGTAAGAGCAGTCACACTATAAAACCTCTACTGTAAGAGCAGTCACACTATGGAACCTCTACTGTAAGAGCAGTAACACTATAAAACCTCTACTGTAAGAGCAGTCACACTATGGAACCTCTACTGTAAGAGCAGTAACACTATGGAACCTCTACTGTAAGAGCAGTCACACTATAGATCTCTCTATTGTAAGAGAAGTCACACTATGAAACCTCTACTGTAAGAGCAGTCACACTATGGAACCTCTACTGTAAGAGCAGTCACACTATGGAACCTCTACAGTAAGAGCAGTCACACTATGGAACTCTCTACTGTAAGAGCAGTCACACTATGGACCCTCTACTGTAATAGCAGTCACACTATGGATCTCTCTACTGTAAGAGCAGTCACACTATGGAGCCTCTACTGTAAGAGCAGTCACATTATGAAGCCTCTACTGTAAGATCGGTCACACTATAGAACCTCTACTGTAAGAGCAGTCACACTATGGAACCTCTACTGTAAGAGCGGTCACACTATGGAGCCTCTACTGTAAGAGCAGTCACACTATGGAACTCTCTACTGTAAGAGCAGTCACACTATGTAACCTCTACTGTAAGAGCAGTCACACTATGGAACCTCTAATGTAAGAGCAGTCACACTATGGAACTCTCTACTGTAAGAGCAGTCACACTATGGAACTCTCTACTGTAAGAGCAGTCACACTATGGAACGCTCTACTGTAAGAGCAGTCACACTATGGAACTCTCTACTTTAAGAGCAGTCATACTATGGAACTCAACTGTAAGAGCAGTCACACTATGGAACTCTCTACTGTAAGAGCAGTCACACTATGGAACTCTCTACTGTAAGAGCAGTCACACTATGGAACTCTACTATAAGAGCAGTCACACTATGGAACCTCTACTGTAAGAGCAGTAACACTATGGACCCTCTACTGAAATAGTTGTCACACTATGGATCTCTCTACTGTAAGAGCAGTCACACTATGGAGCCTCTACTGTAAGAGCAGTAACACTATGAAGCCTCTACTGTAAGAGCGGTCACACTATAGAACCTCTACTGTAAGAGCAGTCACACTATGGTACCTCTACTGTAAGAGCGGTCACACTATGGAACTCTCTACTGTAAGAGCAGTCACACTATGGAACCTCAAATGTAAGAGCAGTCAGACTATGGAACTCTACTGTAAGAGCAGTCACACTATGGAACTCTCTACTGTAAGAGCAGTCACACTATAGAACTCTACTGTAAGAGCAGTCACACTATGGAACCTCTACTGTAAGAGCAGTCACACTATGGAACCTCTACTGTAAGAGCGGTCACACTATGGAACCTCAAATGTAAGAGCAGTCAGACTATGGAACTCTACTGTAAGAGCAGTCACACTATAGAACTCTACTGTAAGAGCAGTCACACTATGGAACCTCTTCTGTAAGAGCGGTCACACTATGGAACTCTCTAATGTAAGAGCAGTCACACAATGGAACCTCGACTGTAAGAGCAGTCACACTATGGAACCTCTACTGTAAGAGCAGTCACACTATGGAACTCTACTGTTAGAGCAGTCACACTATAGAACTATCTACTGTAAGAGCAGTCACACTATGGAACTCTCTACTGTAAGATCAGTCACACTATGGAACTCTCTACTGTAAGACCAGTCACACTATGGAACTCTCTACTTTAAGAGCAGTCACACTATGGAACTCTACTGTAAGAGCAGTCCCACTATGGAGCCTCTACTGTAAGAGCAGTCACACTATGGAACTCTACTGTAAGAGCAGTCACACTATGGAACCTCTACTGTAAGAGCAGTCACACTATAAAACCTCTACTGTAAGAGCAGTCACACTATGGAACCTCTACTGTAAGAGCAGTAACACTATGAAACCTCTACTGTAAGAGCAGTCACACTATGGAACCTCTACTGTAAGAGCAGTAACACTATGGAACCTCTACTGTAAGAGCAGTCACACTATAGAACTCTCTATTGTAAGAGAAGTCACACTATGAAACCTCTACTGTAAGAGCAGTCACACTATGGAACCTCTACTGTAAGAGCAGTCACACTATGGAACCTCTACTGTAAGAGCAGTCACACTATGGAACTCTCTACTGTAAGAGCAGTCACACTATGGATCCTCTACTGTAATAGCAGTCACACTATGGATCTCTCTACTGTAAGAGCAGTCACACTATGGAGCCTCTACTGTAAGAGCAGTCACATTATGAAGCCTCTACTGTAAGATCGGTCACACTATAGAACCTCTACTGTAAGAGCAGTCACACTATGGAACCTCTACTGTAAGAGCGGTCACACTATGGAGCCTCTACTGTAAGAGCAGTCACACTATGGAACTCTCTACTGTAAGAGCAGTCACACTATGTAACCTCTACTGTAAGAGCAGTCACACTATGGAACCTCTAATGTAAGAGCAGTCACACTATGGAACTCTCTACTGTAAGAGCAGTCACACTATGGAACTCTCTACTGTAAGAGCAGTCACACTATGGAACGCTCTACTGTAAGAGCAGTCACACTATGGAACTCTCTACTTTAAGAGCAGTCATACTATGGAACTCAACTGTAAGAGCAGTCACACTATGGAACTCTCTACTGTAAGAGCAGTCACACTATGGAACTCTCTACTGTAAGAGCAGTCACACTATGGAACTCTACTATAAGAGCAGTCACACTATAGAACTCAATACTGTAAGAGCAGTCACACGATGGAACCCTCTACTGTAAGAGCAGTCACACTATGGAGCCTCTACTGTAAGAGCAGTCACACTATGGAGCCTCTACTGTAAGAGCAGTCACACTATGGAACTCTCTACTGTAAGAGCAGTCACACTGTGGAACTCTACTGTAAGAGCAGTCACACTATGAGACCTCTACTGTAAGAGCAGTCACACTATGGCGCCTCTACTGTAAGAGCAGTAAGACTATGGAACCTCTACTGTAAGAGCAGTCACACTATGGAGCCTTTACTGTAAGAGCAGTCACACTATGGAACTCTCTACTGTAGGAGCAGTCACACTATGGAACTCTCTACTGTAAGAGCAGTCACACTATATAACCCTCTACTGTAAGAGCAGTCACACTATGGAACCTCTACTGTAAGAGCAGTCACACTATGGAGCCTCTACTGTAAGAGCAGTAACACTATGGAACCTCTACTGTAAGAGCAGTCACACTATGGAGCCTTTACTGTAAGAGCAGTCACACTATGGAACCTCTACTGTAAGAGCAGTCACACTATGGACCCTCTACTGTAAGAGCAGTTACACTATGGAACTCTCTACAGTAAGAGCAGTCACACTATGGAACCTTTACTGTAAGAGCAGTCACACTATGGAACCTCTACTGTAAGAGCAGTCACACTATGGAACTCTACTGTAAGAGCGGTCACACTATGGAGCCTCTACTGTAAGAGCAGTCACACTATGGAACTCTCTACTGTAAGAGCAGTCACACTGTGGAACTCTACTGTAAGAGCAGTCACACTATGAGACCTCTACTGTAAGAGCAGTCACACTATGGCGCCTCTACTGTAAGAGCAGTAAGACTATGGAACCTCTACTGTAAGAGCAGTCACACTATGGAGCCTTTACTGTAAGAGCAGTCACACTATGGAACTCTCTACTGTAGGTGCAGTCACACTATGGAACTCTCTACTGTAAGAGCAGTCACACTATATAACCCTCTACTGTAAGAGCAGTCACACTATGGAACCTCTACTGTAAGAGCAGTCACACTATGGAGCCTCTACTGTAAGAGCAGTAACACTATGGAACCTCTACTGTAAGAGCAGTCACACTATGGAGCCTTTACTGTAAGAGCGGTCACACTATGGAACCTCTACTGTAAGAGCAGTCACACTATGGAACCTCTACTGTAAGAGCAGTCACACTATGGACCCTCTACTGTAAGAGCAGTTACACTATGGAACTCTCTACAGTAAGAGCAGTCACACTATGGAACCTTTACTGTAAGAGCAGTCACACTATGGAACCTCTACTGTAAGAGCAGTCACACTATGGAACTCTACTGTAAGAGCGGTCACACTATGGAGCCTCTACTGTAAGAGCAGTCACACTATGGAACTCTCTACTGTAAGAGCAGTCACACTGTGGAACTCTACTGTAAGAGCAGTCACACTATGAGACCTCTACTGTAAGAGCAGTCACACTATGGCGCCTCTTCTGTAAGAGCAGTAAGACTATGGAACCTCTACTGTAAGAGCAGTCACACTATGGAGCCTTTACTGTAAGAGCAGTCACACTATGGAACTCTCTACTGTAGGAGCAGTCACACTATGGAACTCTACTGTAAGAGCAGTAACACTATGGAACCTCTACTGTAAGAGCAGTCACACTATGGAGCCTTTACTGTAAGAGCGGTCACACTATGGAACCTCTACTGTAAGAGCAGTAACACTATGGAACCTCTACTGTAAGAACAGTCACACTATGGACCCTCTACTGTAAGAGCAGTTACACTATGGAACTCTCTACAGTAAGATCAGTCACACTATGGAACCTTTACTGTAAGAGCAGTCACACTATGGAACCTCTACTGTAAGAGCAGTCACACTATGGAACTCTACTGTAAGAGCAGTGACACTATGGAACCCTCTACTGTAAGAGCAGTCACACTATGGAACCTCTACTGTAAGAGCAGTCACACTATGGACCCTCTACTGTAAGAGCAGTCACACTATGGAGCCTCTACTGTAAGAGCAGTCACACTATGGAACTCTCTACTGTAAGAGCAGTCACACTATGGAACCTCTACTGTAAGAGCAGTGCCACTATGGAACTCTCTACTGTAAGAGCAGTCACACTATGGAACCTCAACTGTAAGAGCAGTCACACTATGGAACCTCTACTGTAAGAGCAGTCACACTGTGGAACTCTCTACTGTAAGAGCAGTGACACTATGGAACTCTCTACTGTAAGAGTAAGAGCGGTCACACTATGGAACCTCTACTGTTAGAGCAGTCACACTGTGGAACTCTACGGTAAGAACAGTGACACTATGGAACTCTCTACTGTAAGAGCAGTCACACGATGGAACCTCTACTGTAAGAGCAGTCACACTATGGAGCCTCTACTGTAAGAGCAGTCACACAATGGAACTCTCTACAGTAAGAGCAGTCACACTATGGAACCTCTACTGTAAGAGCAGTCACACTATGGAACTCTACTGTAAGAGCAGTCACACTATGGAACCTCTACTGTAAGAGCAGTCACACTATGGATTCTCTACTGTAAGAGCAGTCACACTATGGATCCTCTACTGTAAGAGCAGTCACACTATGGACCCTCTACTGTAAGAGCAGTCACACTATGGAACTCTACTGTAAGACCAGTCCCACTATGGAACCTCTACTGTAAGAGCAGTCACACTATGGAACCTCTTCTGTAAGAGCGGTCACACTATGGAACTCTCTACTGTAAGAGCAGTCACACTATGGAACCTCTACTGTAAGAGCAGTCACACTATGGAACTCTACTGTTAGAGCAGTCACACTATAGAACTCTCTACTGTAAGAGCAGTCACACTATGGAACTCTCTACTGTAAGAGCAGTCACACTATGGAACTCTCTACTGTAAGAGCAGTCACACTATCGAACTCTCTACTTTAAGAGCAGTCACACTATGGAACTCTACAGTAAGAGCAGTCCCACTATGGAGCCTCTACTGTAAGAGCAGTCACACTATGGAACTCTACTGTAAGAGCAGTCACACTATAAAACCTCTACTGTAAGAGCAGTCACACTATGGAACCTCTACTGTAAGAGCAGTCACACTATGGAGCCTTTACTGTAAGAGCAGTAACACTATGGAACCTCTACTGTAAGAGCAGTCACACTATAGAACTCTCTACTGTAAGAGAAGTCACACTATGAAACCTCTACTGTAAGAGCAGTCACACTATGGAACCTCTACTGTAAGAGCAGTCACACTATGGAACCTCTACAGTAAGAGCAGTCACACTATGGAACTCTCTACTGTAAGAGCAGTCACACTATGGACCCTCTACTGTAATAGCAGTCACACTATGGATCTCTCTACTGTAAGAGCAGTCACACTATGGAGCCTCTACTGTAAGAGCAGTCACATTATGAAGCCCCTACTGTAAGAGCGGTCACACTATAGAACCTCTACTGTAAGAGAAGTCACACTATGGAACCTCTACTGTAAGAGCAGTCACACTATGGAACTCTCTACTGTAAGAGCAGTCACACTATGGAACCTCTAATGTAAGAGCAGTCACACTATGGAACTCTCTACTGTAAGAGAAGTCACACTATGGAACTCTCTACTGTAAGAGCAGTCACACTATGGAACTCTCTACTGTAAGAGCAGTCACACTATGGAACTCTCTACTTTAAGAGCAGTCATACTATGGAACTCAACTGTAAGAGCAGTCACACTATGGAACTCTCTACTGTAAGAGCAGTCACACTATGGAACTCTCTACTGTAAGAGCAGTCACACTATGGAACTCTACTGTAAGAGCAGTCACACTATAGAACTCAATACTGTAAGAGCAGTCACACTATGGAACCCTCTACTGTAAGAGCAGTCACACTATAGAGCCTCTACTGTAAGAGCAGTCACACTATGGAGCCTCTACTGTAAGAGCAGTCACACTATGGAACTCTCTACTGTAAGAGCAATCACACTGTGGAACTCTACTGTAAGAACAGTCACACTATGGAACCTCTACTGTAAGAGCAGTCACACTATGGAGCCTCTACTGTAAGAGCAGTAACACTATGGAGCCTCTACTGTAAGTGCTGTCACACTATGGAGCCTTTACTGTAAGAGCAGTCACACTATGGAACTCTCTACTGTAGGAGCAGTCACACTATGGAACTCTCTACTGTAAGAGCAGTCACACTATAGAACCTCAACTGTAAGAGCAGTCACACTATGGAACTCTCTACTGTAAGAGCGGTCACACTATGGAACCTCTACTGTAAGAGCAGTCACACTATTGAACCTCTACTGTAAGAGCAGTCACACTATGGACCCTCTACTGTAAGAGCAGTCAAACTATGGAACTCTCTACTGTAAGAGCAGCCACACTATGGAACTCTCTACTGTAAGAGCAGTCACACTATGGATCCTCTACTGTAAGAGCAGTCACACTATGGACCCTCTACTGTAAGAGCAGTCACACTATGGAATCTCTTCTGTAAGAGCGGTCACACTATGGACCCTCTACTGTAAGAGCAGTCACACTATGGAACTTCTACTGTAAGAGCAGTCACACTATGGACCCTCTACTGTAAGAGCAGTCACACTATGGAACTCTCTACAGTAAGAGCAGTCACACTATGGAACCTTTACTGTAAGAGCAGTCACACTATGGAACTCTACTGTAAGAGCAGTCACACTATAGAACTCAATACTGTAAGAGCAGTCACACTATGGAACCCTCTACTGTAAGAGCAGTCACACTATGGAACCCTCTACTGTAAGAGCAGTCACACTATGGAACCCTCTACTGTAAGAGCAGTCACACTATGGAGCCTCTACTGTAAGAGCAGTCACACTATGGAGCCTCTACTGTAAGAGCAGTCACACTATGGAACTCTACTGTAAGAGCAGTCATACTATGGAACTCAACTGTAAGAGCAGTCACACTATGGAACTCTCTACTGTAAGAGCAGTCACACTATGGAACTCTCTACTGTAAGAGCAGTCACACTATGGAACTCTCTACTGTAAGAGCAGTCACACTATAGAACCTCAACTGTAAGAGCAGTCACACTATGGAACTCTCTACTGTAAGAGCGGTCACACTATGGAACCTCTACTGTAAGAGCAGTCACACTATTGAACCTCTACTGTAAGAGCAGTCACACAATGGACCCTCTACTGTAAGAGCAGTCACACTATGGAACTCTCTACAGTAAGAGCAGTCACACTATGGAACTCTACTGTAAGAGCAGTCACACTATGGAATTCTCTACTGTAAGAGCAGTCACACTATGGAACTCTACTGTAAGAGCAGTCACACTATGGAACTCTACTATAAGAGCAGTCACACTATAGAACTCAATACTGTAAGAGCAGTCACACTATGGAACCCTCTACTGTAAGAGCATTCACACTATGGAGCCTCTACTGTAAGAGCAGTCACACTATGGAGCCTCTACTGTAAGAGCAGTCACACTATGGAACTCTCTACTGTAAGAGCAGTCACACTGTGGAACTCTACTGTAAGAGCAGTCACACTATGAGACCTCTACTGTAAGAGCAGTCACACTATGGCGCCTCTACTGTAAGAGCAGTAAGACTATGGAACCTCTACTGTAAGAGCAGTCACACTATGGAGCCTTTACTGTAAGAGCAGTCACAATATGGAACTCTCTACTGTTGGAGCAGTCACACTATGGAACTCTCTACTGTAAGAGCAGTCACACTATAGAACCCTCTACTGTAAGAGCAGTCACACTATGGAACCTCTACTGTAAGAGCAGTCACACTATGGAGCCTCTACTGTAAGAGCAGTAACACTATGGAACCTCTACTGTAAGAGCAGTCACACTATGGAGCCTTTACTGTAAGAGCGGTCACACTATGGAACCTCTACTGTAAGAGCAGTCACACTATGGAACCTCTACTGTAAGAGCAGTCACACTATGGACCCTCTACTGTAAGAGCAGTCACACTATGGAACTCTCTACAGTAAGAGCAGTCACACTATGGAACCTTTACTGTAAGAGCAGTCACACTATGGAACCTCTACTGTAAGAGCAGTCACACTATGGAACTCTACTGTAAGAGCAGTGACACTATGGAACCCTCTACTGTAAGAGCAGTCACACTATGGAACCTCTACTGTAAGAGCAGTCACACTATGGACCCTCTACTGTAAGAGCAGTCACACTATGGAGCCTCTACTGTAAGAGCAGTCACACTATGGAACTCTCTACTGTAAGAGCAGTCACACTATGGAACCTCTACTGTAAGAGCAGTGCCACTATGGAACTCTCTACTGTAAGAGCAGTCACACTATGGAACCTCAACTGTAAGAGCAGTCACACTATGGAACCTCTACTGTAAGAGCAGTCACACTGTGGAACTCTCTACTGTAAGAGCAGTGACACTATGGAACTCTCTACTGTAAGAGTAAGAGCGGTCACACTATGGAACCTCTACTGTAAGAGCAGTCACACTGTGGAACTCTCTATTGTAAGAGCAGTCACACTATGGAACTCTAAGCAATGACACTATGGAACCTCTACTGTAAGAGCAGTCACACTATGGAACTCTCTACTCTAAGAGCAGTCACACTATGGAACCTCAACTGTAAGCGCAGTCACACTATGGAACCTCTACTGTAAGAGCAGTCACACTATGGAACCTCTACTGTAAGAGCAGTGACACTATGGAACTCTCTACTGTAAGAGTAAGAGCGGTCACACTATGGAACCTCTACTGTTAGAGCAGTCACACTGTGGAACTCTACTGTAAGAACAGTGACACTATGGAACTCTCTACTGTAAGAGCAGTCACACGATGGAACCTCTACTGTAAGAGCAGTCACACTATGGAGCCTCAACTGTAAGAGCAGTCACACAATGGAACTCTCTACAGTAAGAGCAGTCACACTATGGAACCTCTACTGTAAGAGCAGTCACACTATGGAACTCTACTGTAAGAGCAGTCACACTATGGAACCTCTACTGTAAGAGCAGTCACACTATGGATTCTCTACTGTAAGAGCAGTCACACTATGGATCCTCTACTGTAAGAGCAGTCACACTATGGACCCTCTACTGTAAGAGCAGTCACACTATGGAACTCTACTGTAAGAGCAGTCCCACTATGGAACCTCTACTGTAAGAGCAGTCACACTATGGAATCTCTTCTGTAAGAGCGGTCACACTATGGACCCTCTACTGTAAGAGCAGTCACACTATGGAGCCTCTACTGTAAGAGCAGTCACACTATGGAACTTCTACTGTAAGAGCAGTCACACTATGGACCCTCTACTGTAAGAGCAGTCACACTATGGAACTCTCTACAGTAAGAGCAGTCACACTATGGAACCTTTACTGTAAGAGCAGTCACACTATGGAACCTCTACTGTAAGAGCAGTCACACTATGGAACTCTACTGTAAGAGCAGTGACACTATGGAACCCTCTACTGTAAGAGCAGTCACACTATGGAACCTCTACTGTAAGAGCAGTCACACTATGGACCCTCTACTGTAAGAGCAGTCACACTATGGAGCCTCTACTGTAAGAGCAGTCACACTATGGAACCTCTACTGTAAGAGCAGTGCCACTATGGAACTCTCTACTGTAAGAGCAGTCACACTGTGGAACTCTCTATTGTAAGAGCAGTCACACTATGGAACTCTAAGCAATGACACTATGGAACCTCTACTGTAAGAGCAGTCACACTATGGACCCTCTACTGTAAGAGCAGTCACACTATGGAACTCTACTGTAAGAGCAGTGACACTATGGAACCCTCTACTGTAAGAGCAGTCACACTATGGAACCTCTACTGTAAGAGCAGTCACACTATGGAACTCTCTACTCTAAGAGCAGTCACACTATGGAACCTCAACTGTAAGCGCAGTCACACTATGGAACCTCTACTGTAAGAGCAGTCACACTATGGAACCTCTACTGTAAGAGCAGTGACACTATGGAACTCTCTACTGTAAGAGTAAGAGCGGTCACACTATGGAACCTCTACTGTTAGAGCAGTCACACTGTGGAACTCTACTGTAAGAACAGTGACACTATGGAACTCTCTACTGTAAGAGCAGTCACACGATGGAACCTCTACTGTAAGAGCAGTCACACTATGGAGCCTCTACTGTAAGAGCAGTCACACAATGGAACTCTCTACAGTAAGAGCAGTCACACTATGGAACCTCTACTGTAAGAGCAGTCACACTATGGAACTCTACTGTAAGAGCAGTCACACTATGGAACCTCTACTGTAAGAGCAGTCACACTATGGATTCTCTACTGTAAGAGCAGTCACACTATGGATCCTCTACTGTAAGAGCAGTCACACTATGGACCCTCTACTGTAAGAGCAGTCACACTATGGAACTCTACTGTAAGAGCAGTCCCACTATGGAACCTCTACTGTAAGAGCAGTCACACTATGGAATCTCTTCTGTAAGAGCGGTCACACTATGGACCCTCTACTGTAAGAGCAGTCACACTATGGAGCCTCTACTGTAAGAGCAGTCACACTATGGAACTCTCTACTGTAAGAGCAGTCACACTATGGAACCTCTACTGTAAGAGCAGTGCCACTATGGAACTCTCTACTGTAAGAGCAGTCACACTATGGAACCTCAACTGTAAGAGCAGTCACACTATGGAACCTCTACTGTAAGAGCAGTCACACTGTGGAACTCTCTACTGTAAGAGCAGTGACACTATGGAACTCTCTACTGTAAGAGTAAGAGCGGTCACACTATGGAACCTCTACTGTAAGAGCAGTCACACTGTGGAACTCTCTATTGTAAGAGCAGTCACACTATGGAACTCTAAGCAATGACACTATGGAACCTCTACTGTAAGAGCAGTCACACTATGGAACTCTCTACTCTAAGAGCAGTCACACTATGGGACCTCAACTGTAAGCGCAGTCACACTATGGAACCTCTACTGTAAGAGCAGTCACACTATGGAACCTCTACTGTAAGAGCAGTGACACTATGGAACTCTCTACTGTAAGAGTAAGAGCGGTCACACTATGGAACCTCTACTGTTAGAGCAGTCACACTGTGGAACTCTACTGTAAGAACAGTGACACTATGGAACTCTCTACTGTAAGAGCAGTCACACGATGGAACCTCTACTGTAAGAGCAGTCACACTATGGAGCCTCTACTGTAAGAGCAGTCACACAATGGAACTCTCTACAGTAAGAGCAGTCACACTATGGAACCTCTACTGTAAGAGCAGTCACACTATGGAACTCTACTGTAAGAGCAGTCACACTATGGAACCTCTACTGTAAGAGCAGTCACACTATGGATTCTCTACTGTAAGAGCAGTCACACTATGGATCCTCTACTGTAAGAGCAGTCACACTATGGACCCTCTACTGTAAGAGCAGTCACACTATGGAACTCTACTGTAAGAGCAGTCCCACTATGGAACCTCTACTGTAAGAGCAGTCACACTATGGAATCTCTTCTGTAAGAGCGGTCACACTATGGACCCTCTACTGTAAGAGCAGTCACACTATGGAGCCTCTACTGTAAGAGCAGTCACACTATGGAACTTCTACTGTAAGAGCAGTCACACTATGGACCCTCTACTGTAAGAGCAGTCACACTATGGAACTCTCTACAGTAAGAGCAGTCACACTATGGAACCTTTACTGTAAGAGCAGTCACACTATGGAACCTCTACTGTAAGAGCAGTCACACTATGGAACTCTACTGTAAGAGCAGTGACACTATGGAACCCTCTACTGTAAGAGCAGTCACACTATGGAACCTCTACTGTAAGAGCAGTCACACTACGGACCCTCTACTGTAAGAGCAGTCACACTATGGAGCCTCTACTGTAAGAGCAGTCACACTATGGAACTCTCTACTGTAAGAGCAGTCACACTATGGAACCTCTACTGTAAGAGCAGTGCCACTATGGAACTCTCTACTGTAAGAGCAGTCACACTGTGGAACTCTCTATTGTAAGAGCAGTCACACTATGGAACTCTAAGCAATGACACTATGGAACCTCTACTGTAAGAGCAGTCACACTATGGACCCTCTACTGTAAGAGCAGTCACACTATGGAACTCTACTGTAAGAGCAGTGACACTATGGAACCCTCTACTGTAAGAGCAGTCACACTATGGAACCTCTACTGTAAGAGCAGTCACACTATGGAACTCTGTACTCTAAGAGCAGTCACACTATGGAACCTCAACTGTAAGCGCAGTCACACTATGGAACCTCTACTGTAAGAGCAGTCACACTATGGAACCTCTACTGTAAGAGCAGTGACACTATGGAACTCTCTACTGTAAGAGTAAGAGCGGTCACACTATGGAACCTCTACTGTTAGAGCAGTCACACTGTGGAACTCTACTGTAAGAACAGTGACACTATGGAACTCTCTACTGTAAGAGCAGTCACACTATGGAGCCTCTACTGTAAGAGCAGTCACACAATGGAACTCTCTACAGTAAGAGCAGTCACACTATGGAACCTCTACTGTAAGAGCAGTCACACTATGGAACTCTACTGTAAGAGCAGTCACACTATGGAACCTCTACTGTAAGAGCAGTCACACTATGGATTCACTACTGTAAGAGCAGTCACACTATGGATCCTCTACTGTAAGAGCAGTCACACTATGGACCCTCTACTGTAAGAGCAGTCACACTATGGAACTCTACTGTAAGAGCAGTCCCACTATGGAACCTCTACTGTAAGAGCAGTCACACTATGGAATCTCTTCTGTAAGAGCGGTCACACTATGGACCCTCTACTGTAAGAGCAGTCACACTATGGAGCCTCTACTGTAAGAGCAGTCACACTATGGAACTCTCTACTGTAAGAGCAGTCACACTATGGAACCTCTACTGTAAGAGCAGTGCCACTATGGAACTCTCTACTGTAAGAGCAGTCACACTATGGAACCTCAACTGTAAGAGCAGTCACACTATGGAACCTCTACTGTAAGAGCAGTCACACTGTGGAACTCTCTACTGTAAGAGCAGTGACACTATGGAACTCTCTACTGTAAGAGTAAGAGCGGTCACACTATGGAACCTCTACTGTAAGAGCAGTCACACTGTGGAACTCTCTATTGTAAGAGCAGTCACACTATGGAACTCTAAGCAATGACACTATGGAACCTCTACTGTAAGAGCAGTCACACTATGGAACTCTCTACTCTAAGAGCAGTCACACTATGGAACCTCAACTGTAAGCGCAGTCACACTATGGAACCTCTACTGTAAGAGCAGTCACACTATGGAACCTCTACTGTAAGAGCAGTGACACTATGGAACTCTCTACTGTAAGAGTAAGAGCGGTCACACTATGGAACCTCTACTGTTAGAGCAGTCACACTGTGGAACTCTACTGTAAGAACAGTGACACTATGGAACTCTCTACTGTAAGAGCAGTCACACGATGGAACCTCTACTGTAAGAGCAGTCACACTATGGAGCCTCTACTGTAAGAGCAGTCACACAATGGAACTCTCTACAGTAAGAGCAGTCACACTATGGAACCTCTACTGTAAGAGCAGTCACACTATGGAACTCTACTGTAAGAGCAGTCACACTATGGAACCTCTACTGTAAGAGCAGTCACACTATGGATTCTCTACTGTAAGAGCAGTCACACTATGGATCCTCTACTGTAAGAGCAGTCACACTATGGACCCTCTACTGTAAGAGCAGTCACACTATGGAACTCTACTGTAAGAGCAGTCCCACTATGGAACCTCTACTGTAAGAGCAGTCACACTATGGAACCTCTTCTGTAAGAGCGGTCACAATATGGAACTCTCTACTGTAAGAGCAGTCACACTATGGAACCTCTACTGTAAGAGCAGTCACACTATGGAACTCTACTGTTAGAGCAGTCACACTATAGAACTCTCTACTGTAAGAGCAGTCACACTATGGAACTCTCTACTGTAAGAGCAGTCACACTATGGAACTCTCTACTGTAAGAGCAGTCACACTATGGAACTCTCTACTTTAAGAGCAGTCACACTATGGAACTCTACTGTAAGAGCAGTCACACAATGGAACTCTCTACAGTAAGAGCAGTCACACTATGGAACCTCTACTGTAAGAGCAGTCACACTATGGAACTCTACTGTAAGAGCAGTCACACTATGGAACCTCTACTGTAAGAGCAGTCACACTATGGATTCTCTACTGTAAGAGCAGTCACACTATGGATCCTCTACTGTAAGAGCAGTCACACTATGGACCCTCTACTGTAAGAGCAGTCACACTATGGAACTCTACTGTAAGAGCAGTCCCACTATGGAACCTCTACTGTAAGAGCAGTCACACTATGGAATCTCTTATGTAAGAGTGGTCACACTATGGACCCTCTACTGTAAGAGCAGTCACACTATGGAGCCTCTACTGTAAGAGCAGTCACACTATGGAACTTCTACTGTAAGAGCAGTCACACTATGGACCCTCTACTGTAAGAGCAGTCACACTATGGAACTCTCTACAGTAAGAGCAGTCACACTATGGAACCTTTACTGTAAGAGCAGTCACACTATGGAACCTCTACTGTAAGAGCAGTCACACTATGGAACTCTACTGTAAGAGCAGTGACACTATGGAACCCTCTACTGTAAGAGCAGTCACACTATGGAACCTCTACTGTAAGAGCAGTCACACTATGGACCCTCTACTGTAAGAGCAGTCACACTATGGAGCCTCTACTGTAAGAGCAGTCACACTATGGAACTCTCTACTGTAAGAGCAGTCACACTATGGAACCTCTACTGTAAGAGCAGTGCCACTATGGAACTCTCTACTGTAAGAGCAGTCACACTATGGAACCTCAACTGTAAGAGCAGTCACACTATGGAACCTCTACTGTAAGAGCAGTCACACTGTGGAACTCTCTACTGTAAGAGCAGTGACACTATGGAACTCTCTACTGTAAGAGTAAGAGCGGTCACACTATGGAACCTCTACTGTAAGAGCAGTCACACTGTGGAACTCTCTATTGTAAGAGCAGTCACACTATGGAACTCTAAGCAATGACACTATGGAACCTCTACTGTAAGAGCAGTCACACTATGGAACTCTCTACTCTAAGAGCAGTCACACTATGGGACCTCAACTGTAAGCGCAGTCACACTATGGAACCTCTACTGTAAGAGCAGTCACACTATGGAACCTCTACTGTAAGAGCAGTGACACTATGGAACTCTCTACTGTAAGAGTAAGAGCGGTCACACTATGGAACCTCTACTGTTAGAGCAGTCACACTGTGGAACTCTACTGTAAGAACAGTGACACTATGGAACTCTCTACTGTAAGAGCAGTCACACGATGGAACCTCTACTGTAAGAGCAGTCACACTATGGAGCCTCTACTGTAAGAGCAGTCACACAATGGAACTCTCTACAGTAAGAGCAGTCACACTATGGAACCTCTACTGTAAGAGCAGTCACACTATGGAACTCTACTGTAAGAGCAGTCACACTATGGAACCTCTACTGTAAGAGCAGTCACACTATGGATTCTCTACTGTAAGAGCAGTCACACTATGGATCCTCTACTGTAAGAGCAGTCACACTATGGACCCTCTACTGTAAGAGCAGTCACACTATGGAACTCTACTGTAAGAGCAGTCCCACTATGGAACCTCTACTGTAAGAGCAGTCACACTATGGAATCTCTTCTGTAAGAGCGGTCACACTATGGACCCTCTACTGTAAGAGCAGTCACACTATGGAGCCTCTACTGTAAGAGCAGTCACACTATGGAACTTCTACTGTAAGAGCAGTCACACTATGGACCCTCTACTGTAAGAGCAGTCACACTATGGAACTCTCTACAGTAAGAGCAGTCACACTATGGAACCTTTACTGTAAGAGCAGTCACACTATGGAACCTCTACTGTAAGAGCAGTCACACTATGGAACTCTACTGTAAGAGCAGTGACACTATGGAACCCTCTACTGTAAGAGCAGTCACACTATGGAACCTCTACTGTAAGAGCAGTCACACTATGGACCCTCTACTGTAAGAGCAGTCACACTATGGAGCCTCTACTGTAAGAGCAGTCACACTATGGAACTCTCTACTGTAAGAGCAGTCACACTATGGAACCTCTACTGTAAGAGCAGTGCCACTATGGAACTCTCTACTGTAAGAGCAGTCACACTGTGGAACTCTCTATTGTAAGAGCAGTCACACTATGGAACTCTAAGCAATGACACTATGGAACCTCTACTGTAAGAGCAGTCACACTATGGACCCTCTACTGTAAGAGCAGTCACACTATGGAACTCTACTGTAAGAGCAGTGACACTATGGAACCCTCTACTGTAAGAGCAGTCACACTATGGAACCTCTACTGTAAGAGCAGTCACACTATGGAACTCTGTACTCTAAGAGCAGTCACACTATGGAACCTCAACTGTAAGCGCAGTCACACTATGGAACCTCTACTGTAAGAGCAGTCACACTATGGAACCTCTACTGTAAGAGCAGTGACACTATGGAACTCTCTACTGTAAGAGTAAGAGCGGTCACACTATGGAACCTCTACTGTTAGAGCAGTCACACTGTGGAACTCTACTGTAAGAACAGTGACACTATGGAACTCTCTACTGTAAGAGCAGTCACACGATGGAACCTCTACTGTAAGAGCAGTCACACTATGGAGCCTCTACTGTAAGAGCAGTCACACAATGGAACTCTCTACAGTAAGAGCAGTCACACTATGGAACCTCTACTGTAAGAGCAGTCACACTATGGAACTCTACTGTAAGAGCAGTCACACTATGGAACCTCTACTGTAAGAGCAGTCACACTATGGATTCACTACTGTAAGAGCAGTCACACTATGGATCCTCTACTGTAAGAGCAGTCACACTATGGACCCTCTACTGTAAGAGCAGTCACACTATGGAACTCTACTGTAAGAGCAGTCCCACTATGGAACCTCTACTGTAAGAGCAGTCACACTATGGAATCTCTTCTGTAAGAGCGGTCACACTATGGACCCTCTACTGTAAGAGCAGTCACACTATGGAGCCTCTACTGTAAGAGCAGTCACACTATGGAACTCTCTACTGTAAGAGCAGTCACACTATGGAACCTCTACTGTAAGAGCAGTGCCACTATGGAACTCTCTACTGTAAGAGCAGTCACACTATGGAACCTCAACTGTAAGAGCAGTCACACTATGGAACCTCTACTGTAAGAGCAGTCACACTGTGGAACTCTCTACTGTAAGAGCAGTGACACTATGGAACTCTCTACTGTAAGAGTAAGAGCGGTCACACTATGGAACCTCTACTGTAAGAGCAGTCACACTGTGGAACTCTCTATTGTAAGAGCAGTCACACTATGGAACTCTAAGCAATGACACTATGGAACCTCTACTGTAAGAGCAGTCACACTATGGAACTCTCTACTCTAAGAGCAGTCACACTATGGAACCTCAACTGTAAGCGCAGTCACACTATGGAACCTCTACTGTAAGAGCAGTCACACTATGGAACCTCTACTGTAAGAGCAGTGACACTATGGAACTCTCTACTGTAAGAGTAAGAGCGGTCACACTATGGAACCTCTACTGTTAGAGCAGTCACACTGTGGAACTCTACTGTAAGAACAGTGACACTATGGAACTCTCTACTGTAAGAGCAGTCACACGATGGAACCTCTACTGTAAGAGCAGTCACACTATGGAGCCTCTACTGTAAGAGCAGTCACACAATGGAACTCTCTACAGTAAGAGCAGTCACACTATGGAACCTCTACTGTAAGAGCAGTCACACTATGGAACTCTACTGTAAGAGCAGTCACACTATGGAACCTCTACTGTAAGAGCAGTCACACTATGGATTCTCTACTGTAAGAGCAGTCACACTATGGATCCTCTACTGTAAGAGCAGTCACACTATGGACCCTCTACTGTAAGAGCAGTCACACTATGGAACTCTACTGTAAGAGCAGTCCCACTATGGAACCTCTACTGTAAGAGCAGTCACACTATGGAACCTCTTCTGTAAGAGCGGTCACAATATGGAACTCTCTACTGTAAGAGCAGTCACACTATGGAACCTCTACTGTAAGAGCAGTCACACTATGGAACTCTACTGTTAGAGCAGTCACACTATAGAACTCTCTACTGTAAGAGCAGTCACACTATGGAACTCTCTACTGTAAGAGCAGTCACACTATGGAACTCTCTACTGTAAGAGCAGTCACACTATGGAACTCTCTACTTTAAGAGCAGTCACACTATGGAACTCTACTGTAAGAGCAGTCACACAATGGAACTCTCTACAGTAAGAGCAGTCACACTATGGAACCTCTACTGTAAGAGCAGTCACACTATGGAACTCTACTGTAAGAGCAGTCACACTATGGAACCTCTACTGTAAGAGCAGTCACACTATGGATTCTCTACTGTAAGAGCAGTCACACTATGGATCCTCTACTGTAAGAGCAGTCACACTATGGACCCTCTACTGTAAGAGCAGTCACACTATGGAACTCTACTGTAAGAGCAGTCCCACTATGGAACCTCTACTGTAAGAGCAGTCACACTATGGAATCTCTTATGTAAGAGTGGTCACACTATGGACCCTCTACTGTAAGAGCAGTCACACTATGGAGCCTCTACTGTAAGAGCAGTCACACTATGGAACTTCTACTGTAAGAGCAGTCACACTATGGACCCTCTACTGTAAGAGCAGTCACACTATGGAACTCTCTACAGTAAGAGCAGTCACACTATGGAACCTTTACTGTAAGAGCAGTCACACTATGGAACCTCTACTGTAAGAGCAGTCACACTATGGAACTCTACTGTAAGAGCAGTGACACTATGGAACCCTCTACTGTAAGAGCAGTCACACTATGGAACCTCTACTGTAAGAGCAGTCACACTATGGACCCTCTACTGTAAGAGCAGTCACACTATGGAGCCTCTACTGTAAGAGCAGTCACACTATGGAACTCTCTACTGTAAGAGCAGTCACACTATGGAACCTCTACTGTAAGAGCAGTGCCACTATGGAACTCTCTACTGTAAGAGCAGTCACACTATGGAACCTCAACTGTAAGAGCAGTCACACTATGGAACCTCTACTGTAAGAGCAGTCACACTGTGGAACTCTCTACTGTAAGAGCAGTGACACTATGGAACTCTCTACTGTAAGAGTAAGAGCGGTCACACTATGGAACCTCTACTGTAAGAGCAGTCACACTGTGGAACTCTCTATTGTAAGAGCAGTCACACTATGGAACTCTAAGCAATGACACTATGGAACCTCTACTGTAAGAGCAGTCACACTATGGAACTCTCTACTCTAAGAGCAGTCACACTATGGAACCTCAACTGTAAGCGCAGTCACACTATGGAACTTCTACTGTAAGAGCAGTCACACTATGGAACCTCTACTGTAAGAGCAGTGACACTATGGAACTCTCTACTGTAAGAGTAAGAGCGGTCACACTATGGAACCTCTACTGTTAGAGCAGTCACACTGTGGAACTCTACTGTAAGAACAGTGACACTATGGAACTCTCTACTGTAAGAGCAGTCACACGATGGAACCTCTACTGTAAGAGCAGTCACACTATGGAGCCTCTACTGTAAGAGCAGTCACACAATGGAACTCTCTACAGTAAGAGCAGTCACACTATGGAACTCTACTGTAAGAGCAGTCACACTATGGAACTCTCTACTGTAAGAGCAGTCACACTATAGAACTCTACTGTAAGAGCAGTCACATTATAGAACTCTTTACTGTAAAAGCAGTCACACTATGGAACCTCTACTGTAAGAGCAGTCACACTATAGAACTCTACTGTAAGAGCAGTCACACTATGGAACCTCTACTGTAAGAGCAGTCACACTATGGAACTCTACTGTAAGAGCAGTCACACTATGGAACCTCTACTGTAAGAGCAGTCACACTATGGATTCTCTACTGTAAGAGCAGTCACACTATGGATCCTCTACTGTAAGAGCAGTCACACTATGGACCCTCTACTGTAAGAGCAGTCACACTATGGAACTCTACTGTAAGAGCAGTCCCACTATGGAACCTCTACTGTAAGAGCAGTCACACTATGGAATCTCTTCTGTAAGAGCGGTCACACTATGGACCCTCTACTGTAAGAGCAGTCACACTATGGAGCCTCTACTGTAAGAGCAGTCACACTATGGAACTCTCTACTGTAAGAGCAGTCACACTATGGAACCTCTACTGTAAGAGCAGTGCCACTATGGAACTCTCTACTGTAAGAGCAGTCACACTATGGAACCTCAACTGTAAGAGCAGTCACACTATGGAACCTCTACTGTAAGAGCAGTCACACTGTGGAACTCTCTACTGTAAGAGCAGTGATACTATGGAACTCTCTACTGTAAGAGTAAGAGCGGTCACACTATGGAACCTCTACTGTAAGAGCAGTCACACTGTGGAACTCTCTATTGTAAGAGCAGTCACACTATGGAACTCTAAGCAATGACACTATGGAACCTCTACTGTAAGAGCAGTCACACTATGGAACTCTCTACTCTAAGAGCAGTCACACTATGGAACCTCAACTGTAAGCGCAGTCACACTATGGAACCTCTACTGTAAGAGCAGTCACACTATGGAACCTCTACTGTAAGAGCAGTGACACTATGGAACTCTCTACTGTAAGAGTAAGAGCGGTCACACTATGGAACCTCTACTGTTAGAGCAGTCACACTGTGGAACTCTACTGTAAGAACAGTGACACTATGGAACTCTCTACTGTAAGAGCAGTCACACGATGGAACCTCTACTGTAAGAGCAGTCACACTATGGAGCCTCTACTGTAAGAGCAGTCACACAATGGAACTCTCTATAGTAAGAGCACTCACACTATGGAACCTCTACTGTAAGAGCAGTCACACTATGGAACTCTACTGTAAGAGCAGTCACACTATGGAACCTCTACTGTAAGAGCAGTCACACTATGGATTCTCTACTGTAAGAGCAGACACACTATGGATCCTCTACTGTAAGAGCAGTCACACTATGGACCCTCTACTGTAAGAGCAGTCACACTATGGAACCTCTTCTGTAAGAGCGGTCACAATATGGAACTCTCTACTGTAAGAGCAGTCACACTATGGAACCTCTACTGTAAGAGCAGTCACACTATGGAACTCTACTGTTAGAGCAGTCACACTATAGAACTCTCTACTGTAAGAGCAGTCACACTATGGAACTCTCTACTGTAAGAGCAGTCACACTATGGAACTCTCTACTGTAAGAGCAGTCACACTATGGAACTCTCTACTTTAAGAGCAGTCACACTATGGAACTCTACTGTAAGAGCAGTCCCACTATGGAGCCTCTACTGTAAGAGCAGTCACACTATGGAACTCTACTGTAAGAGCAGTCACACTATAAAACCTCTACTGTAAGAGCAGTCACACTATGGAACCTCTACTGTAAGAGCAGTCACACTATGGAGCCTTTACTGTAAGAGCAGTAACACTATGGAACCTCTACTGTAAGAGCAGTCACACTATAGAACTCTACTGTAAGAGCAGTCCCACTATGGAGCCTCTACTGTAAGATCAGTCACACTATGGAACCTCTACTGTAAGAGCAGTCACACTATGGAACCTCTACAGTAAGAGCAGTCACACTATGGAACTCTCTACTGTAAGAGCAGTCACACTATGGACCCTCTACTGTAATAGCAGTCACACTATGGATCTCTCTACTGTAAGAGCAGTCCCACTATGGAGCCTCTACTGTAAGAGCGGTCACACTATGGAACCTCTACTGTAAGAGCGGTCACACTATGGAGCCTCTACTGTAAGAGCAGTCACACTATGGAACTCTCTACTGTAAGAGCAGTCACACTATGGAACCTCTAATGTAAGAGCAGTCACACTATGGAACTCTCTACTGTAAGAGCAGTCACACTATGGAACTCTCTACTGTAAGAGCAGTCACACTATGGAACTCTCTACTGTAAGAGCAGTCACACTATGGAACTCTCTACTGTAAGAGCAGTCACACTATGGAACTCTCTACTTTAAGAGCAGTCATACTATGGAACTCAACTGTAAGAGCAGTCACACTATGGAACTCTCTACTGTAAGAGCAGTCACACTATGGAACTCTCTACTGTAAGAGCAGTCACACTATGGAACTCTACTGTAAGAGCAGTCACACTATAGAACTCAATACTGTAAGAGCAGTCACACTATGGAACCCTCTACTGTAAGAGCAGTCACACTATAGAGCCTCTACTGTAAGAGCAGTCACACTATGGAGCCTCTACTGTAAGAGCAGTCACACTATGGAACTCTCTACTGTAAGAGCAATCACACTGTGGAACTCTACTGTAAGAACAGTCACACTATGGAACCTCTACTGTAAGAGCAGTCACACTATGGAGCCTCTACTGTAAGAGCAGTAACACTATGGAACCTCTACTGTAAGAGCAGTCACACTATGGAGCCTTTACTGTAAGAGCAGTCACACTATGGAACTCTCTACTGTAGGAGCAGTCACACTATGGAACTCTCTACTGTAAGAGCAGTCACACTATAGAACCTCAACTGTAAGAGCAGTCACACTATGGAACTCTCTACTGTAAGAGCGGTCACACTATGGAACCTCTACTGTAAGAGCAGTCACACTATTGAACCTCTACTGTAAGAGCAGTCACACTATGGACCCTCTACTGTAAGAGCAGTCACACTATGGAACTCTCTACTGTAAGAGCAGCCACACTATGGAACTCTCTACTGTAAGAGCAGTCACACTATGGAACTCTACTGTAAGAGCAGTCACACTATGGAACTCTACTGTAAGAGCAGTCACACTATAGAACTCAATACTGTAAGAGCAGTCACACTATGGAACCCTCTACTGTAAGAGCAGTCACACTATGGAGCCTCTACTGTAAGAGCAGTCACACTATGGAACTCTACTGTAAGAGCAGTCATACTATGGAACTCAACTGTAAGAGCAGTCACACTATGGAACTCTCTACTGTAAGAGCAGTCACACTATGGAACTCTCTACTGTAAGAGCAGTCACACTATGGAACTCTCTACTGTAAGAGCAGTCACACTATAGAACCTCAACTGTAAGAGCAGTCACACTATGGAACTCTCTACTGTAAGAGCGGTCACACTATGGAACCTCTACTGTAAGAGCAGTCACACTATTGAACCTCTACTGTAAGAGCAGTCACACTATGGACCCTCTACTGTAAGAGCAGTCACACTATGGAACTCTCTACAGTAAGAGCAGTCACACTATGGAACTTTACTGTAAGAGTAGTCACACTATGGAATTCTCTACTGTAAGAGCAGTCACACTATGGAACTCTACTGTAAGAGCAGTCACACTATGGAACTCTACTACAAGAGCAGTCACACTATAGAACTCAATACTGTAAGAGCAGTCACACTATGGAACCCTCTACTGTAAGAGCAGTCACACTATGGAGCCTCTACTGTAAGAGCAGTCACACTATGGAGCCTCTACTGTAAGAGCAGTCACACTATGGAACTCTCTACTGTAAGAGCAGTCACACTGTGGAACTCTACTGTAAGAGCAGTCACACTATGAGACCTCTACTGTAAGAGCAGTCACACTATGGCGCCTCTACTGTAAGAGCAGTAAGACTATGGAACCTCTACTGTAAGAGCAGTCACACTATGGAGCCTTTACTGTAAGAGCAGTCACACTATGGAACTCTCTACTGTAGGAGCAGTCACACTATGGAACTCTCTACTGTAAGAGCAGTCACACTATAGAACCCTCTACTGTAAGAGCAGTCACACTATGGAACCTCTACTGTAAGAGCAGTCACACTATGGAGCCTCTACTGTAAGAGCAGTAACACTATGGAACCTCTACTGTAAGAGCAGTCACACTATGGAGCCTTTACTGTAAGAGTGGTCACACTATGGAACCTCTACTGTAAGAGCAGTCACACTATAGTACCTCTACTGTAAGAGCAGTCACACTATGGACCCTCTACTGTAAGAGCAGTCACACTATGGAACTCTCTACTGTAAGAGCAGTCACACTATGGAACCTCTACTGTAAGAGCAGTCACACTATGGACCCTCTACTGTAAGAGCAGTCACACTATGGAGCCTCTACTGTAAGAGCAGTCACACTATGGAACTCTCTACTGTAAGAGCAGTCACACTATGGAACCTCTACTGTAAGAGCAGTGCCACTATGGAACTCTCTACTGTAAGAGCAGTCACACTATGGAACTCTCTACTGTAAGAGCAGTCACACTATGGAACCTCTACTGTGAGAGCAGTCACACTATGGAACTCTCTACTGTAAGAGCAGTCACACTATGGAGCCTCTACTGTAAGAGCAGTCACACTGTGGAACTCTCTACTGTAAGAGCAGTGACACTATGGAACTCTCTACTGTAAGAGTAAGAGCGGTCACACTATGGAACCTCAACTGTAAGAGCAGTCACACTATGGAACCTCTACTGTAAGAGCAGTCACACTGTGGAACTCTCTACTGTAAGAGCAGTGACACTATGGAACTCTCTACTGTAAGAGTAAGAGCGGTCACACTATGGAACCTCTACTGTAAGAGCAGTCACACTGTGGAACTCTCTATTGTAAGAGCAGTCACACTATGGAACTCTAAGCAATGACACTATGGAACCTCTACTGTAAGAGCAGTCACACTATGGAACTCTCTACTGTAAGAGCAGTCACACTATGGAACCTCAACTGTAAGCGCAGTCACACTATGGAACCTCTACTGTAAGAGCAGTCACACTATGGAACCTCTACTGTAAGAGTAGTCACACTGTGGAACTCTACTGTAAGAGCAGTGACACTATGGAACTCTCTACTGTAAGAGTAAGAGCGGTCACACTATGGAACCTCTACTGTTAGAGCAGTCACACTGTGGAACTCTACTGTAAGAACAGTGACACTATGGAACTCTCTACAGTAAGAGCAGTCACACGATGGAACCTCTACTGTAAGAGCAGTCACACTATGGAGCCTCTACTGTAAGAGCAGTCACACAATGGAACTCTCTACAGTAAGAGCAGTCACACTATGGAACCTCTACTGTAAGAGCAGTCACACTATGGAACTCTACTGTAAGAGCAGTCACACTATGGACCCTCTACTGTAAGAGCAGTCACACTATGGAGCCTCTACTGTAAGAGCAGTCACACTGTGGAACTCTCTACTGTAAGAGCAGTGACACTATGGAACTCTCTACTGTAAGAGTAAGAGCGGTCACACTATGGAACCTCAACTGTAAGAGCAGTCACACTATGGAACCTCTACTGTAAGAGCAGTCACACTGTGGAACTCTCTACTGTAAGAGCAGTGACACTATGGAACTCTCTACTGTAAGAGTAAGAGCGGTCACACTATGGAACCTCTACTGTAAGAGCAGTCACACTGTGGAACTCTCTATTGTAAGAGCAGTCACACTATGGAACTCTAAGCAATGACACTATGGAACCTCTACTGTAAGAGCAGTCACACTATGGAACTCTCTACTGTAAGAGCAGTCACACTATGGAACCTCAACTGTAAGCGCAGTCACACTATGGAACCTCTACTGTAAGAGCAGTCACACTATGGAACCTCTACTGTAAGAGTAGTCACACTGTGGAACTCTACTGTAAGAGCAGTGACACTATGGAACTCTCTACTGTAAGAGTAAGAGCGGTCACACTATGGAACCTCTACTGTTAGAGCAGTCACACTGTGGAACTCTACTGTAAGAACAGTGACACTATGGAACTCTCTACAGTAAGAGCAGTCACACGATGGAACCTCTACTGTAAGAGCAGTCACACTATGGAGCCTCTACTGTAAGAGCAGTCACACAATGGAACTCTCTACAGTAAGAGCAGTCACACTATGGAACCTCTACTGTAAGAGCAGTCACACTATGGAACTCTACTGTAAGAGCAGTCACACTATGGACCCTCTACTGTAAGAGCAGTCACACTATGGAACTCTACTGTAAGAGCAGTCCCACTATGGAACCTCTACTGTAAGAGCAGTCACACTATGGAACTCTACTGTAAGAGCAGTCACACTATGGAACCTCTACTGTAAGAGCAGTCACACTATGGATTCTCTACTGTAAGAGCAGTCACACTATGGACCCTCTACTGTAAGAGCAGTCACACTATGGAACCTCTACTGTAAGAGCAGTCACACTATGGAGCCTCTACTGTTAGAGCAGTCACACAATGGAACGCTACTGTATGAGCAGTCACACAATGGAACTCTACTGCAAGAGCAGTCACACTATGGAGCCTCTACTGTAAGAGCAGTCACACAATGGAACTCTACTGTAAGAGCGGTCACACTATGGAACCTCTACTGTAAGATCAGTCACACTATGGAACCTGTACTGTAAGAGCAGTCATACTATGGAACCTCTACTGTAAGATCAGTCACACTATGGACCTCTCTACTGTAAGAGCAGTCACACTATGGAGCCTCTACTGTAAGAGCAGTCACACTATGGAACTCTACTGTAAGAGCAGTCCCACTATGGAACCTCTACTGTAAGAGCAGTCACACTATGGAACTCTACTGTAAGAGCAGTCACACTATGGAACCTCTACTGTAAGAGCAGTCACACTATGGATTCTCTACTGTAAGAGCAGTCACACTATGGACCCTCTACTGTAAGAGCAGTCACACTATGGAACCTCTACTGTAAGAGCAGTCACACTATGGAGCCTCTACTGTTAGAGCAGTCACACAATGGAACGCTACTGTATGAGCAGTCACACAATGGAACTCTACTGCAAGAGCAGTCACACTATGGAGCCTCTACTGTAAGAGCAGTCACACAATGGAACTCTACTGTAAGAGCGGTCACACTATGGAACCTCTACTGTAAGATCAGTCACACTATGGAACCTGTACTGTAAGAGCAGTCATACTATGGAACCTCTACTGTAAGATCAGTCACACTATGGACCTCTCTACTGTAAGAGCAGTCACACTATGGAGCCTCTACTGTAAGAGCAGTCACACTGTTAGACAAGTTTTATTTTAAATTTATTGTTACTTCATGTAATAGATATTAAATGTGCATGCAGGGTTCTCAGAAAATGCTTTAGCTAACAAAAGGTTAAATATGTTATATTCTTAAGTGTGTAAGTCGGTTGGATTTCTTAATAAAGATTGCAATCTCCAGAGGAAGTCCAACTGACCTAATCTCATTTTGAGGTGTAAGACATTTCATATGACAGGAAAGCCACAAATGGTTTTCAGTTGGTATATGTGTATATAAACCTATGCTTATGTAATGAAGGCAGACAACTGCTGATTTCGACTTGTCTCCTCATCGATGAGAATAAAACTCTTATTGGGATGAAAACTTGAATCATTATTGATAAGTATGGAAAATTCTTCTAACATCTTGGTCCTTCGAAGCCGGAAACCAATATTTCCAGACCCTCGTCCACCCGAGGACTGTACACCGTGCACGGGGTGAGTCATCAAAATACTCACTTAATTCAAAGACCTCCGGTTAAATTACCGTTAAAAAGAGGCCAGTCAGACGGAGGGACGAGGTGTGGAATGACGGTTTTTAAAAGAACATAGTAAGGAGAATTGAGGATTCGAGTTTTCATCTGAATAACGGTAATATAATTTTGTATATATGTGTTTTTATTATTTTTCATATTTAGATGTTATAAGGTTATGTGATAAAAAAACAAAAAAAAAAGATAACGTAAAAAACCTGAGTTGGAACTTAGGTACTAAGACTGGGTCTTAGTTATATTAAGCAGAGGTCTTAATATAAAAACCTGGGAATAGCGGTTCTCGAGGTTAGTAGTCCATAGCCTATGTGAGAAGGCTACAGGTAATAAATAACTCCATGCAGCACGTAAAAGATAAAGTACTTGGAGATTTGGAGGATCTCCTATAGAATAAGTATTATGATTATTTCTTAGAGTATTATGATTATTTCTTAGAGTATTATGATTATTGCTTATAGAGTATTAGGATTATTTGTTTTATAAAGTTTAAGATCGTGACTAAAAGTATTGAATGATTGAGATAAACTAAATCCAAAGTTAAAGAAAGATAAAGACTTTCAAACTGTGGTGTAAAGACACATCCAGGACATCTGCTGCTGGTCTGACCAGCCTCTTATTGTCTCTGGACGCACCTGACACCAGAAGTTTTAAGGTAATCAAGTATTTCTTTGGTGCAGTAGAAAGAAATGGTTGTTATAGATGAAACATATATGAGACTCCTTGACTGTGAAGAATGAATGTATGAGGGTTAAATAAATAAAACCCTGTGTGTATAAGGGAGTCCAATTAGGAATGGTCCTTTGTAAAATTGTTACAAGGACAAATCAGTAGGAAAAATACTGTAAAACACCCAGGAACATGAAGTATATGACTGATCAGCATAATACTTGTAAATATTGTTGTGTTTTGTGTGTGTTCTGTGAAACTTTGGTGAAAATACCTTGTGGTCAAGATATACGAGGTATACAGAAATATAGAATATGATAGTAGGTTTTGTTATTCATATCGAATTTGTCTGTTTGTTAATCGTTAATCATGTGTCTTGTCTAAATGTGATAAAAGTGAGAGTTGAGACAGTGTTTCACATTTTCGTGTCGTGGTCACCTTGGGTGAGCGACATTACTGTCTTGGGACTGTGTTTTCGTAAGCAGCTCTAGGCGTGTAGAGTGCAGCGAGTCCTACAGTCCAGGGAGAAGAACGTTTTGGTGCAGCAAACACTGTTATTCAATATTCCCAACTGACCATCAAAATTCTACAAGACTCTTTGAATGAGATCAAATTAGAGTCAGATCATAGAACCAAGAACAAATAGAATAAAGGGATAAATTAATATTAGTAAGTCAAATTGTCACGTAGCAAAAAGATGGATTAACATCTATTGAAAATATTAGAAAAGAACAAAGGCACACCAGATTGTTTTAGAATGTTTTATTCTGATTGTATGTTTGGATTAATGTGGCTATTTCTACTGAAGGTTGGAGAATAGTCAAAATAATTGATATAGGATACAAAGTTAATCAAATCTTTTAATATAAAAAGTGCTCGTAAGACTCCTATTCTAGAAAAAAAAAAAAAAAGAAAATAAACTATTTAGGTGTCCATTAAATAGAGAGATCGACATATACTAAAATTGCTAAATTAGATTTACTTTCAAAAGGACACTGCTCGTAACATGTGTAACGTATCAGGGACAGTTTCAGGATGTGGTTGTTTGTGTTAAAAAGTATTAAATATTCCTTTAGAAGGGGATGTTAAGTATATGCACAAATTAGATGTGAATGTACAATGATGATGATGATAAAGGTGTGGCAAATTTGGATTTAAAAGGACTTTGAGGGTAATTGAATGTTATAATTTAGTGAAGGAAAAAAGAGAAGTGTGGTTTTGATTGTGTAAGACGACGGTTGGAAGAATCTCACAAAGGAGAACAAGGTAGAAGGTTGACAGAATGTTAAAATGATAAGGAATGTTAAAGAAGGTTGTTTATATAGTTCAAGATGAAAAACTTTCATAGAACAAAATGCTGGCTGGTTGAAAGACCATGAAATGTTTGGAAAAGCAGAACTATAGACAGGGGCGTAGCTAAAGGCTCATGGGCCCCGATGCAAAAATTCTTACTGGGCCCCCCCCCCCCGCAAACTTCTCATGGCCGACGGTCCGCAGCTTTCAGCTGCATCGCTGGGTCTCCTAAGTGAGCCAACAATGCAGCACTAGCAGCCAGGGGCGTCACTAAGGCTGGGTTCACACACCCTATTTACAGACGTAATTCGGGCGTTTTAGCATTGAATTACGTCCGAAAATGTGGCTCAAAAGCGTTGGCAAACATCTGCCCATTCACTTGAATGGGTCTTACGATGTTTTGTGCCGACTGTCATTTGTTTTTACGCGCCGCTGTCAAAAGGCGGCGCGTAAAGAAGACGCCCGCGTCAAAGAAGTGCCTGTCACTTCTTCAGACGTAAATGGAGCCGTTTTCCATGGACTCCATAGAAAAACAGCTCCAATTACGTCCGTAATGGACGCAGCGAAAGACGCCTGCACATGCCATTACGGCTGAAATTACGGTGCTGTTTTCTCCTGAAAACAGCACCGTAATTTCAGCTGTAACGGACGCTGCCGTGTGAACATACCCTCAGGGCTTAAAATGTCAGGGGAAATAGCCCCAATACATATGTGTCCGCCCAAAAAAAAGTGTGTGTATAGGAGACAGCATAGCATATCTATAGCACTATGACCCTATAAACTATGGATAGGATTAGATACAGTGGCTCAGCAGACAGTATCACACATGATAGGATTAGATACAGTGGCTCAGAAGGCAGTATCACACATGATAGGATTAGATACAGTGGCTCAGCAGACAGTATCACACATGATAGGATTAGATACAGTGGCACAGCAGACAGTATCACACATGATAGGATTAGATACAGTGGCTCAGCAGACAGTATCACACATGATAGGATTAGATACAGTGGCTCAGAAGGCAGTATCACACATGATAGGATTAGATACAGTGGCTCAGCAGACAGTATCACACATGATAGGATTAGATACAGTGGCACAGCAGACAGTATCACACATGATCGGATTAGATATAGGGCCCAGCAGACAGTATCACACAAGATACGATTAGATACAGGGCCCAGCAGACAGTATCACACATGATTGGATTAGATACAGGGCCCAGCTCGCTGACATTGCGGCTCCAGCGCTGGACCCAGGATAGGTAAGAATAATAATTTTGCTTCTTTATGTGTTACTGGTTATTTTTGTGTGTTTGTGGTTTTTTTACAGGTTCGGTTGTTGGACTTCGGATTCGAGGACTTCAATGACGGCGTTTTTTTTATTCTCAATAAAATGGTTAATGAGGGTTGTGTTTTTTTATTTCAATAAAATATTTTTTCTATGTGCTTGTATCTTTTTAAACTTTATTATCACCACCTTAGTAATGGCCGCTGGATGATTGACAACCTCCATTACTAAGGCGAGGCTTAATGTTAGCCGGTGCATAGGCTACACTAACCCCCATTATTACCCCGGTACCCACCGCCACCAGGAGTACTGGGAAGAGCCGGGTACGAACCAGTACCCGACCATCTGTAGTGACGGGCAGGCCGCAGGCTGGTAGTATTAGGCTGGGGAAGGCCAAAAACAGTGGCCCTTCCCACCCTGGTAATGCTGCCTGCTGCTGCTGTGTTGTATCTGCCTGGTTATGAAAATTGGGGGGGGGGGCCCCACATCGTTCTTTCCAATTATTTGTTTTTTTGTTTTTTTTTAAATGACGTGGGGTCCCCCCCATTTTTCATAACCAGCCAGATACAATAAAGCAGCAGCAGCCTAGCATCAACAGGGTAGGAAGGGCCACTCTTTTTGGCCTTTCCCCTCCTGATAATAACAGCCTGCGGCCACCCCAGTGGCCGACCGTCACTACAGATGGTCAGGTACTGGATTGTACCCGGCTCTTCCCAGCACCCCTTGTGGCGGTGGGTACCGGGGTAATAAAGGGGGTTAGTGTTAGCCTCTGCATCGGCTAACACTAAGCCCCGCCTTAGCAATGGATGCTGTCAATCAGCCGGCGGCCATTACTAAGGCGGTAGTAATATAGTTTAAAAAAAAACACAAAGACATAGAAAAAATATTTTATTGAAATAAAAAAATAACACACAACCCTCATTAACCATTTTATTGATAATAAAAAAAAAAGCTGTCATCGAAGTAGTCCTGGAATCCGCCGTAGTCCAACGACCGAACCTGTAAGAAAACACACAAAAAAAACCGATTAGTAACACGTGTTAGGCTTAGATACAGGGCCCATGTGTGATACTGTCTGTGGGACCCTGTATCTGAGCCTACCACAAGGTAGGCTTAGATACAGGGTCCAGCAGACAGTAATGTTATACAGTATAAGATTACTGTGTGCCGGGGCCCTGTATCTAAGCCTACAGTGTGGTAGGCTTAGATACAGGGTCCCACAGACAGGATCACACATGGGCCATGTATCTAAGCCTACCATGTGATTGTCTTAGATACAGGGCCCAGCAGACAGGATCACACAATCTGTGATCCTGTCTCATGAGCCCCCTAAGCCTGCAACATCGTAGGCTTAAAGGGGTTGTGCAGTCCCTAAACATTGATTGCCTATCCTCAGGATAGGCCATCAATAGATGATGTGTCCGGGGTCCGTCTCCCGGGACCCGCCAATCAGCTGTTGTGAAGGGGCCGCAGCACTCGTACGAGAGCTGCTTCCCCTTCTTTTCACTACTCGCTCACACTGTGAATCGCCGACACGGATTCACAGTGTGACCGGAATGAAGTGACAGGAATGAAGGGGAGCAGCTCTCGTACGAGTGCTGCGGCCCCTTCACAACAGCTGATTGGCGGGTCCCAGGAGTCGGACCCCGCCAGTCAGGGCAACTAATCTTACCTTCCTCTTCAGCCGCGCCGGAAGTCCTGTCCTCTCGATGTTGTGCGCGGCGCATAGCGCTGTGACGTCAGGACCTCCGCTGGGATCCGGAACCAGGAAGGTAAGTACAGTCTGTTACTATAGTAACAGGGGCCCGCGGCCCGAGTTACTATAGTAACTTTTTATTTATGTGGTGTGGGGGGCTGTGGGCCCCCCTGGCTTCGGGGCCTGACCGCAATTGCGACCGCTGCGACCCCTATAGCTACGCCAGTGTATGTATGTGTGTGTTTATTTTTATATATGTATATATATATATATATATATATATATATATATTTCTAGATAGATAGAAAATAGATATGATATAAATAGATAGATATTGATAAATGGAGATAAGTAGATAAAGATGGATGGATATGAGAGATAGATAGATAGATTAGATGGATAGATAGATAGATAGATAGATAGATAGATAGATAGATAGATAGATAGATAGATAGATAGATAGATAGATAGATAGATAGATAGATAGATATGAGATAGATAGATAGATAGATAGATAGATAGATAGATAGATAGATAGATAGATAGATAGATAGATAGATAGATAGATAGATAGATAGATAGATAGATAGATAGATATGAGATAGATAGATATGAGATAGATAGATAGATAGATAGATAGATAGATAGATAGATAGATAGATAGATAGATAGATAGATAGATAGATAGAGACAGGAGATAGATAGATAGATAGATAGATAGATAGATAGATAGATAGATAGATAGATAGATAGATAGATAGATAGATAGATAGATAGATAGATAGATAGATAGATAGATATGAGATAGATAGATAGATAGATAGATAGATAGATAGATAGATAGATAGATATGAGATAGATAGATAGATAGATAGATAGATAGATAGATAGATAGATAGATAGATAGATAGATAGATAGATAGATAGATAGATAGATAGATAGATATGAGATAGATAGATATGAGATAGATAGATAGATAGATAGATAGATAGATAGATAGATAGATAGATAGATAGATAGATAGATAGATAGATAGATAGATAGATAGATAGATAGAGACAGGAGATAGAATAGACAGACCGATAGATAGATGGTCAGCCCTGAGGTGTGACAGCTCAGCATGACACACAGTGAAGGGGTTAATAGTTGCTACTTACATCTGGTGTAGGGGTCAGAGAGCAGCAGCAGTCAGGATTCCTGAGCTCTGTAACAGTGGACACTGCGGCTCGTACTGCCGGGGAGGAGCAGCAGCACACGATCTTCTTACTGTAGCCATTCCTTTCCCTTGCACAGGTCACAAGGAAGAGGGAAACAGCAAGAAGTGAGCTGATTGGGTGGACAGCACAGTGGGCGGAGCTGGGTCTCGGAAAATTATTGATAGATGAATCCACCCATCTTACAACACCCTCTTGTTCCCCCTCCACGCTATGACTCTCTGACAGTCGAGCTGCCACCGGGTCTCTTTTGTACCCCAGCAGGGACCAGCAATGCAGAGAAATCATTGCAGCGCTAGTGTGGTGAGGGGGGCCTGCGGGCCCCCCTAAGTACGGGGCCCGGTCGCAGTTGCGACCGCTGCGACCCCTATAGCTACGCCACTGACTATAGAAGAGTGTGTCAATAAATGTTGAGATGTATAGCATGTGCATAAAAGTGATAACAGTGACTGTACTAGTGATAAAGAGTAATACAGATAGGTACATTGCAATGAGTAAGGTGGATGAGAACGAGAAGTATGATGTAGACGTATATACAGGGTGTGTCCCCGTATATACAGGGTGTGTGTTGCAGACTAGTCTGAGGAGGAAATTAAATTGTGTACTGTTTGATGTGAGATGTTTTTCTCAATCCAGATTAAGAACTGAATTAATTGAATTTCAAATTATTATTATTATATGTAAAATTAGTGTGTAAAAAGTTCTAGAACATTGAACTAAAGTACAAGATTGTGTAAATAGACTGACTTTTTAAGTAATTAATTAAAGTTAGCTGTATAAAATCAAGTTATAAATACAGTTTCCTTAATGTACGAATTTGCAAATGACAAAGACTTGTTTGATATGGAACATGAGTCTGATTGTCACAGTTTAATGTAACTTGACGCCCAAGCGTTACCAGGTGTCACTGATGTACCTTTGACTAACTATGATGTTCAGTATTTTGTAGACGGATCCAGATACTGGAATGAGCTGACAGGACATTTCACCACCGGGTATGCAGTAGTCCAGGAAGGTAAGACAGTGCTGCAAAAGTCACTGCCCTCCAGCAGTTCTGCCCAGGAAGCAGAACTCATGGCACTCGCAGAAGCATGTAAATTGGGCACAGGTAAAAGGGTGAACGTCTATATAGACTCGAGGTACACCTTTGGAGTCTCACACGAATATGACAATATGGCGAGCAAGAGGCTTTCTGACTGCAGCAGGCAAACCAATACAACACTGGTTTGCACCTGGATTTCAGAACGCAGCTGCTCAACATGTAGAGGGTTGCCTGACATGCGTCAGACACAACCCCGGAAAAATGATAAAAACACCCAGTAAGCGCACGCCTTGCCTTGATTACTCCTTCCAGCGACTGCAGGTGGACTACATACAGCTACCCGAGGTGAGTGTATATGAATATGTCCTTGTATCTATTGAAATGTTTTCAAATTGGCCTGAGGCATGGCCAGTAACCAAAAAACATAGCTAAAAACACTGCTAGGAAAATACTCAGTGAAGTAGTATGCTGATATGGGGTTCTGAAGTAATCGAGAGTGACAGAAGAACCCACTTCATAGGAGAAGTATTAGGGCATATACTTACTAGCCTCGGCATCACAGGCATTCCATACACCATATTACCCAAGAAGGTAAATATCTAGATGAAGGAAGAAAGTCAGTGATACTCCAAGCACCGAAACCTCTGACAAAAAGACAAATGATGTCCTTTTTGGGTATGACTAACTTCTGCAGGAGTTGGATATGCTGATATTACAGGACCATTGATGTCTTTGATTTATGAAGAGGCATTTTATTTTCAGATAAAACAGGTTCTTGTAGGCTCTTCAGTGCTTGGACTAACTGATTATTAAAAAAAACAAAAAAACAACAAAGATTTTTTTTCAAATCCACAATAGATTGTAAAAATGGATACATGACTTCAGTGCTAACACAGGAGTATGGGGGAAAGGATAGACCTCTAGCTTACTACTCATCAAAACTCGACCCTGTAGCTAGAGCCTTACCTCCATGTGTTCAATCAGTTGTAGCCGCCGCAGAAGCTATAAGAGCTTCACATTAGTGTTATTTATGATAGAAAGATGTACCACTTTAAATTTTTCGACCTTGATGTCTACTGCGGAGGATGGTGCACCACATGATTGCCGATCCTCCATAGCAGAAAGAGTGTTAACAAGATCAGATCTTAAAGACATTCCACTACTAGATAGTGATCTCATACTGTTTGTAGATGGATCTTGTAAGAACAAATACATCCTACCCAGCAACTTATTCAGATATGAAGCTATATTGAGCCATCGGACAAGCCATGTCTCAACAGGGGGGATGGTAGAAATCATATCTAAAGTGTTCACGGCATATGGCTTTACTAACTACTCTAAAAAAAAAAATTTCGTTTAACTTGTTTAACATGCGCCAAATATAATCTACAGGGGAATGTAAGACCAAAAAGAGAACAGTTCCCAAATCCACAATATCCATTCTAACACATTTGTATGGATTTCATTGAAGTTGTTTTTGCTTCCTAAGATATAAGGGTGTTGATTTGAAAAAATTTGGCTTGAGACACTTGTCAGATAAACTATCTGTGAATATTATGGTATCTATGGTATCTGTGAATATTTCTGTGAGTAGATGTTACAGGTAATCAGCTCAGATTAAGGTACAAATCCTGCTGAAAAGGGTAACAACATGTGTGACATAAAATGTACCCAGTAACTACATATTTCTAGGTTCCCCTGTCCAGAGGGACAGAGAAGTTTCTCTCATATAAAGGTGTTTGTTTGATTTGATGTACAGGATTTGTCAATGAACTGATGGGACCCAAACCTGAGGGGTGATAGCATGAGATTGGTGATAGTATTCTTTTCTTAGTTGAGACTCTATTGCTTATATTGTCTGAGGTTTATAATTATAATGTGTGTAAACATACCACGGTATTGTGAATAACAACTTGAGGTATTTTATATGAAGTTATGAGGTGAAGGTCACTGGTTGTTGTCACTCATATGTAAGAAGTACATGGCAGCAATGACAGCCCGGAGGTTATGTGACCTGTGTGTCTTTAGGTTTGAGGAAGATGCTGCCCATAACCTGTTATATCTGCAGGGGTAAAAGTCGAATTAGGACAGTAAGTGACAGTGCGACAATTATGACCAATATGTACCGTGGAGGAGAAGTTTGGATTATTGAAAATGTTAGTAGGTTTAGCAGTAAAGAATGCTCATAATGTAGAGAAAGTGGCCGACAGATTGAACACTGCTCCCTTGGCATTTGCCAAGTAGTTGGCTCAACCTGTTGCCACTGTATAGACCTTTTTGGCCTTATGCAGGATAGAGCAAGCTAAGAAAATAAAGTCCGTAAGGGGGATAAGCCCTATTTTAAGTACCTGGCTTGGGTACAAAATGTGCTAAAATAAACAAAAGGTGGGAAAAATGAAAGTGATTAAAATAATGTTTAGATTAATTTATTTTGTGCAGCAGTCATCTTGTCTGGAGACCCCGTCTTGTTCTTATGTAGTGAATAAGAAAGATATTGTTTCTTTAAGACAAGTATTTTAATGCTGATTTCGCATGTTATTAAAATAGTTATTTTTGACCTTAGTTCTTATGCGAAACCCAAAGGGAAGAATTATTGTTTAGTGATTATTGATGTATTCACCAAATGGTTAGACTATTTGTAATACCGCAGTTACATCCATTCTCTAGGATGGATGAAGAGTTTGATTTTACACTTGCTGAATTTATGGCAAAAATGCTAACCAACAAGGAAGTTTCTATCTCTAATTGTATTCCAGGTGTACCTATACCTGAACCTGAACCTGTGAAGCCAAGAAATTGGATATTATTTTCATTGAAAAAGATCATATCAGGTTCTGCTTACCACACCTACGGCCGTACAGATAGCCGAATGTACCTCTAGGATACACTTATCACACTGTAAGGTAGTTAGGGAATTGCCACTATCCTCCTAGGCTATAAGAGACTGATTACAAAGGGTGGTCATTTGTTAGAAGTGACTGGTCTCAAACTTCAGCGAAGAAAACATCCAGAGCCTGGGAGGAGACAGGGCAAAATCTTATTAGTTATTCTAGGTATTCTATGGGGGTCCAAGGTGTGTCAACCAAAGGTATGGGATCCCTGGGACACAGGGTCAGAGTATGATTCCTTAAAGACTTAGCTTAAAGAGTTAAATATTTTAATTTCACTGAAGGTGAGACTGCAATGTATGAAATAGATTTCCGCGCTGTGTTATAGATCAATGCAAGGATAGAAACATAGCTTACAAACTAGCGCATATTCAGATAAATACATTTGTACTATCTATGTAAATACCCTAATAAAAAGGATAAGGGACCTTTTGCTATATGAATTGATGTTTCAGGTACTGGCCTATAGGGCATTTCTTGCAACTGAAAGTTTTTTAGCTCCAAAGATAGACTGACCCTTTATAGTCTGTCTGGCCAACTTCACTTATGAAGATAAATTGACATTAGAAACAGGTTACAGTGATAAACATGAATGGTTAGTCTGGATGAGATACACTGCAATCCAAAATAATAGAACTAACTGTATCGCTTGTGCAAAAGCTAGGCCTCATCTGGCTACTATACCTTTTAGGCTATCAGATAAGGAGAACCCACAATGTCTGCAATGCGTGTTATCTTTATATAATGCATCATATAATCCAGGTGATAAATTATGAAAGACATTCTCTTTATTGTACCCACCTGTGGGGAGAGATGAAATCCCTCCCTTAGTAGTGGCTTACCCAGGCAACTACACCTGCTTTCTGAGGAATGGGCAAGGTAAGAAAGTAGGGAACCTCACTGAAGAGTTTTTGTGATCGATAATGGTAATTACTCCTCTAATTGGTTTACCAACCAGACAAGGGCAAGGACTGATCTCTGGTGGCTATGTGGAGAAAGGAAGGCCAAGTGGCAGGGAGGCTGTGCTCTGGTTCAGCTTCTGATGCCATCCCACTTGTTTTTAGCACCAGAGTTTCAGAGAAGGAGAAAACGCCCTGGAGACTATCTGAATCGCTATAAGCGGTAGATCCCTGGAAGTTCCTTTGACCATAGAATATACATAGAAAATAGGAGTACCCCAAAGGGGGCCAAATGAGTTTAAGGCCCAAAATCAGATTGCATCAGGCTGCGAGTCTGTACTTTTCTGGTGGTCTACGATAAATAAGAATGTCGACTGGATTAATTATATTTATTACAATCAACAGAGATTTGTTAATTTTACCAGAGATGCAATAAAGGGCATTGCAGATCAGTTGGGACCTACATCTTTAATGACATGGCAAAATAGAATAACCCTGGATATGTTACTAGCAGAGAAAGGGGGTGTCTGCAAAATGTCTGTTGTACTTTTATTCCCAATAATGCAGCTCCTGATGGCAGTATTACCAAGGCAATGGAAGAACTCAATTCCCTGTCCGAAGAGCTTGCAGGAAAACTCCAGAATAAATGACATCTTCACCTCATGGATTGAGGGATAGTTTGGAAAATGGACTGGCCTGGTAACATCTGTACTCATGACCATTGCTGTTGTTGCCAGTATATTGACTGTTTGTCGATGCGAGACTCTGCATAAGAGGATTGATCCAAAGATTAATTGAGACCTCAGTAACAAAGACAATGTGCCAAGAGATTCAAAAGAAGAGAACCTGTCCTGGATAATCTTACAGAACATGTCTACATAAATTTATAAGAGGAGGGAATGTTAGACAAGTTTTATTTTAAATTTATTGTTACTTCATGTAATAGATATTAAATGTGCATGCAGGGTTCTCAGAAAATGCTTTAGCTAACAAAAGGTTAAATATGTTATATTCTTAAGTGTGTAAGTCGGTTGGATTTCTTAATAAAGATTGCAATCTCCAGAGGAAGTCCAACTGACCTAATCTCATTTTGAGGTGTAAGACATTTCATATGACAGGAAAGCCACAAATGGTTTTCAGTTGGTATATGTGTATATAAACCTATGCTTATGTAATGAAGGCAGACAACTGCTGATTTCGACTTGTCTCCTCATCGATGAGAATAAAACTCTTATTGGGATGAAAACTTGAATCATTATTGATAAGTATGGAAAATTCTTCTAACACACACTATGGAACCTCTACTGTAAGAGCAGTCACACTATGGAACCTTTACTGTAAGAGCAGTCACACTATGGAGCCTCTACTGTAAGAGCAGTCACACTATGGAACTCTCTGCTGTAAGAGCAGTCACACTATGGAACTCTCTACATTAAGAGCAGTCACACTATGGAACTCTCTACTGTAAGAGCAGTCACACTATGGAACTCTCTACTGTAAGAGCAGTCACACTATGGAACTCTCTACTTTAAGAGCAGTCACACTATGGAACTCTACTGTAAGAGCAGTCCCACTATGGAGCCTCTACTGTAAGAGCAGTCACACTATGGAACTCTACTGTAAGAGCAGTCACACTATAAAACCTCTACTGTAAGAGCAGTCACACTATGGAACCTCTACTGTAAGAGCAGTCACACTATGGAGCCTTTACTGTAAGAGCAGTAACACTATGGAACCTCTACTGTAAGAGCAGTCACACTATAGAACTCTACTGTAAGAGCAGTCCCACTATGGAGCCTCTACTGTAAGAGCAGTCACACTATGGAACCTCTACTGTAAGAGCAGTCACACTATGGAACATCTACAGTAAGAGCAGTCACACTATGGAACTCTCTACTGTAAGAGCAGTCACACTATGGACCCTCTACTGTAATAGCAGTCACACTATGGATCTCTCTACTGTAAGAGCAGTCACATTATGAAGCCCCTACTGTAAGAGCGGTCACACTATAGAACCTCTACTGTAAGAGCAGTCACACTATGGAACCTCTACTGTAAGAGCGGTCACACTATGGAGCCTCTACTGTAAGAGCAGTCACACTATGGAACTCTCTACTGTAAGAGCAGTCACACTATGGAACCTCTAATGTAAGAGCAGTCACACTATGGAACTCTCTACTGTAAGAGCAGTCACACTATGGAACTCTCTACTGTAAGAGCAGTCACACTATGGAACTCTCTACTTTAAGAGCAGTCATACTATGGAACTCAACTGTAAGAGCAGTCACACTATGGAACTCTCTACTGTAAGAGCAGTCACACTATGGAACTCTCTACTGTAAGAGCAGTCACTCTATGGAACTCTACTGTAAGAGCAGTCACAATATAGAACTCAATACTGTAAGAGCAGTCACACTATGGAACCCTCTACTGTAAGAGCAGTCACACTATAGAGCCTCTACTGTAAGAGCAGTCACACTATGGAGCCTCTACTGTAAGAGCAGTCACACTATGGAACTCTCTACTGTAAGAGCAATCACACTGTGGAACTCTACTGTAAGAACAGTCACACTATGAAACCTCTACTGTAAGAGCAGTCACACTATGGAGCCTCTACTGTAAGAGCAGTAACACTATGGAACCTCTACTGTAAGAGCAGTCACACTATGGAGCCTTTACTGTAAGAGCAGTCACACTATGGAACTCTCTACTGTAGGAGCAGTCACACTATGGAACTCTCTACTGTAAGAGCAGTCACACTATAGAACCTCAACTGTAAGAGCAGTCACACTATGGAACTCTCTACTGTAAGAGCGGTCACACTATGGAACCTCTACTGTAAGAGCAGTCACACTATTGAACCTCTACTGTAAGAGCAGTCACACTATGGACCCTCTACTGTAAGAGCAGTCACACTATGGAACTCTCTACTGTAAGAGCAGCCACACTATGGAACTCTCTACTGTAAGAGCAGTCACACTATGGAACTCTACTGTAAGAGCAGTCACACTATGGAACTCTACTGTAAGAGCAGTCACACTATAGAACTCAATACTGTAAGAGCAGTCACACTATGGAACCCTCTACTGTAAGAGCAGTCACACTATGGAGCCTCTACTGTAAGAGCAGTCACACTATGGAACTCTACTGTAAGAGCAGTCATACTATGGAACTCAACTGTAAGAGCAGTCACACTATGGAACTCTCTACTGTAAGAGCAGTCACACTATGGAACTCTCTACTGTAAGAGCAGTCACACTATGGAACTCTCTACTGAAAGAGCAGTCACACTATAGAACCTCAACTGTAAGAGCAGTCACACTATGGAACTCTCTACTGTAAGAGCGGTCACACTATGGAACCTCTACTGTAAGAGCAGTCACACTATTGAACCTCTACTGTAAGAGCAGTCACACTATGGACCCTCTACTGTAAGAGCAGTCACACTATGGAACTCTCTACAGTAAGAGCAGTCACACTATGGAACTCTACTGTAAGAGCAGTCACACTATGGAATTCTCTACTGTAAGAGCAGTCACACTATGGAACTCTACTGTAAGAGCAGTCACACTATGGAACTCTACTATAAGAGCAGTCACACTATAGAACTCAATACTGTAAGAGCAGTCACACTATGGAACCCTCTACTGTAAGAGCAGTCACACTATGGAGCCTCTACTGTAAGAGCAGTCACACTATGGAGCCTCTACTGTAAGAGCAGTCACACTATGGAACTCTCTACTGTAAGAGCAGTCACACTGTGGAACTCTACTGTAAGAGCAGTCACACTATGAGACCTCTACTGTAAGAGCAGTCACACTATGGCGCCTCTACTGTAAGAGCAGTAAGACTATGGAACCTCTACTGTAAGAGCAGTCACACTATGGAGCCTTTACTGTAAGAGCAGTCACACTATGGAACTCTCTACTGTAGGAGCAGTCACACTATGGAACTCTCTACTGTAAGAGCAGTCACACTATAGAACTCTCTACTGTAAGAGCAGTCACACTATGGAACCTCTACTGTAAGAGCAGTCACACTATGGAGCTTCTACTGTAAGAGCAGTAACACTATGGAACCTCTACTGTAAGAGCAGTCACACTATGGAGCCTTTACTGTAAGAGCGGTCACACTATGGAACCTCTACTGTAAGAGCAGTCACACTATAGTACCTCTACTGTAAGAGCAGTCACACTATGGACCCTCTACTGTAAGAGCAGTCACACTATGGAACTCTCTACTGTAAGAGCAGTCACACTATGGAACCTCTACTGTAAGAGCAGTCACACTATGGACCCTCTACTGTAAAAGCAGTCACACTATGGAGCCTCTACTGTAAGAGCAGTCACACTATGGAACTCTCTACTGTAAGAGCAGTCACACTATGGAACCTCTACTGTAAGAGCAGTGCCACTATGGAACTCTCTACTGTAAGAGCAGTCACACTATGGAACTCTCTACTGTAAGAGCAGTCACACTATGGAACCTCTACTGTGAGAGCAGTCACACTATGGAACTCTCTACTGTAAAAGCAGTCACACTATGGAGCCTCTACTGTAAGAGCAGTCACACTGTGGAACTCTCTACTGTAAGAGCAGTGACACTATGGAACTCTCTACTGTAAGAGTAAGAGCGGTCACACTATGGAACCTCAACTGTAAGAGCAGTCACACTATGGAACCTCTACTGTAAGAGCAGTCACACTGTGGAACTCTCTACTGTAAGAGCAGTGACACTATGGAACTCTCTACTGTAAGAGTAAGAGCGGTCACACTATGGAACCTCTACTGTAAGAGCAGTCACACTGTGGAACTCTCTATTGTAAGAGCAGTCACACTATGGAACTCCACTGTAAGAGCAATGACGCTATGGAACCTCTACTGTAAGAGCAGTCACACTATGGAACTCTCTACTGTAAGAGCAGTCACACTATGGAACCTCAACTGTAAGCGCAGTCACACTATGGAACCTCTACTGTAAGAGCAGTCACACTATGGAACCTCTACTGTAAGAGCAGTCACACTGTGGAACTCTACTGTAAGAGCAGTGACACTATGGAACTCTCTACTGTAAGAGTAAGAGCGGTCACACTATGGAACCTCTACTGTTAGAGCAGTCACACTGTGGAACTCTACTGTAAGAACAGTGACACTATGGAACTCTCTACAGTAAGAGCAGTCACACGATGGAACCTCTACTGTAAGAGCAGTCACACTATGGAGCCTCTACTGTAAGAGCAGTCACACAATGGAACTCTCTACAGTAAGAGCAGTCACACTATGGAACCTCTACTGTAAGAGCAGTCACACTATGGAACTCTACTGTAAGAGCAGTCACACTATGGAACCTCTACTGTAAGAGCAGTCACACTATGGATCCTCTACTGTAAGAGCAGTCACACTATGGACCCTCTACTGTAAGAGCAGTCACACTATGGAACTCTACTGTAAGAGCAGTCCCACTATGGAACCTCTACTGTAAGAGCAGTCACACTATGGAACTCTACTGTAAGAGCAGTCACACTATGGAACCTCTACTGTAAGAGCAGTCACACTATGGATTCTCTACTGTAAGAGCAGTCACACTATGGACCCTCTACTGTAAGAGCAGTCACACTATGGAACCTCTACTGTAAGAGCAGTCACACTATGGAGCCTCTACTGTTAGAGCAGTCACACAATGGAACTCTACTGTATGAGCAGTCACACAATGGAACTCTACTGCAAGAGCAGTCACACTATGGTGCCTCTACTGTAAGAGCAGTCACACAATGGAACTCTACTGTAAGAGCGGTCACACTATGGAACCTCTACTGTAAGATCAGTCACACTATGGAACCTGTACTGTAAGAGCAGTCATACTATGGAACCTCTACTGTAAGATCAGTCACACTATGGACCTCTCTACTGTAAGAGCAGTCACACTATGGAGCCTCTACTGTAAGAGCAGTCACACTATGGAACCTCTACTGTAAGAGCAGTCACACTATGGAACCTTTACTGTAAGAGCAGTCACACTATGGAGCCTCTACTGTAAGAGCAGTCACACTATGGAACCTCTACTGTAAGAACAGTCACACTATGGAACTCTCTACTGTAAGAGCAGTCACACTATGGAACCTCTACTGTAAGAGCAGTCACACTATGGAACCTCTACTGTAAGAGCAGTCACACTATGGAACCTCTACTGTAAGAGCAGTCACACTATGGAACCTCTACTGTAAGAGCAGTCACACTATGGAACCTCTACTGTAAGAGCAGTCACACTATGGAGCCTCTACTGTAAGAGCAGTCACACTATGGAGCCTCTACTGTAAGAGCAGTCACACTATGGAGCCTCTACTGTAAGAGCAGTCACACTATGGAGCCTCTACTGTAAGAGCAGTCACACTATGGAGCCTCTACTGTAAGTGCAGTCACACTATGGAGCCTCTACTGTAAGAGCAGTCACACTATGGAACCTCTACTGTAAGAGCAGTCACACTATGGAACCTCTACTGTAAGAGCAGTCACACTATGGAGCCTCTACTGTAAGAGCAGTCACACTATGGAACCTCTACTGTAAGAGCAGTCACACTATGGAGCCTCTACTGTAAGAGCAGTCACACTATGGAGCCTCTACTGTAAAAGCAGTCACACTATGGAGCCTCTACTGTAAGAGCAGTCACACTATGGAGCCTCTACTGTAAGAGCAGTCACACTATGGAACCTCTACTGTAAGAGCAGTCACACTATAGAACCTCTACTGTAAGAGCAGTCACACTATGGAACCTCTACTGTAAGAGCAGTCACACTATGGAACCTCTACTGTAAGAGCAGTCACACTATGGAACCTCTACTGTAAGAGCAGTCACACTATGGAACCTCTACTGTAAGAGCAGTCACACTATGGAACCTCTACTGTAAGAGCAGTCACACTATGGAGCCTCTACTGTAAGAGCAGTCACACTATGGAGCCTCTACTGTAAGAGCAGACACACTATGGAGCCTCTACTGTAAGAGCAGTCACACTATGGAGCCTCTACTGTAAGAGCAGTCACACTATAGAGCCTCTACTGTAAGAGCAGTCACACTATGGAACCTCTACTGTAAGAGCAGTCACACTATGGAACCTCTACTGTAAGAGCAGTCACACTATGGAACCTCTACTGTAAGAGCAGTCACACTATGGAACCTCTACTGTAAGAGCAGTCACACTATGGAACCTCTACTGTAAGAGCAGTCACACTATGGAGCCTCTACTGTAAGAGCAGTCACACTATGGAGCCTCTACTGTAAGAGCAGTCACACTATGGAGCCTCTACTGTAAGAGCAGTCACACTATGGAGCCTCTACTGTAAGTGCAGTCACACTATGGAACCTCTACTGTAAGAGCAGTCACACTATGGAGCCTCTACTGTAAGAGCAGTCACACTATGGAGCCTCTACTGTAAGAGCAGACACACTATGGAGCCTCTACTGTAAGAGCAGTCACACTATGGAGCCTCTACTGTAAGAGCAGTCACACTATAGAGCCTCTACTGTAAGAGCAGTCACACTATGGAACCTCTACTGTAAGAGCAGTCACACTATGGAACCTCTACTGTAAGAGCAGTCACACTATGGAACCTCTACTGTAAGAGCAGTCACACTATGGAACCTCTACTGTAAGAGCAGTCACACTATGGAACCTCTACTGTAAGAGCAGTCACACTATGGAGCCTCTACTGTAAGAGCAGTCACACTATGGAGCCTCTACTGTAAGAGCAGTCACACTATGGAGCCTCTACTGTAAGAGCAGTCACACTATGGAGCCTCTACTGTAAGTGCAGTCACACTATGGTACTATGTCTTTTATCCGCCTTACAAACTATATTACTATGTTATCATCTGTATGTTAATCTTTAATATCTCTTTAATTTTATAAAAACATTACAACCCATTTCAGAGACTTCAGAAGATGAGATAATTTGTCCCTTATATCATTTTCCATATTGTGTTTTTTTTTTTCTAGTGCATTTTAATTTATTCATTTTAAGTCATTTTGTGAGATGAGATTTTTGAATTAATTACAGTGAATTACATTAAAACCTTTCATTGCTGCAGCTTCAATTAACAAGCTTTAATGGTGGGACTGATGAAGTAAAGATAGAATTTGTGTTGAGAGTTGTATAAGTCGGGTACAATGAATGGCGTGAGGAGCAGATGGCGTTTCAGAACACTTGTTATATTTCTGGAGTTCATCAGGTTCGTTCACAGATTGTGATAAGAATTTTTTATATTTTATTCACGCAATAATGCCTAATAATGGACGAAACCCGTCAGTAACAGATACACGAGCTGTGATGTATAAGATATGGTGGAGGTGCCACAACCTGATCTTATGAATGCACCGCTATGGTCAAGTAAAGGAGCGGCCGTACAGAAGGCACATACACGAGGGCAGGACTGCATGACAGGGTAAAAGGGGCACGGAGCTGCGGTTATGGCAGGGAGAGGGGGAAGGTGCGCAGGTGCAGTGAAGAAGCTTAAGTCAGGAAAATGGGAAGCGTGGGCCATATTCTGTGTAGCTAGCGTGGCACAGGAGCGTTCTCGTCCGCTCCCTTTAAAACATGGTAATGGGCTTGTTGCTTTTAATTTTTTTTATTATGGGTCTAGGGATGACATTGACCATCTTCTGGAAGCTAGAGTGTTAGCCCATGTACCTGGCTTCAAAGCTTGTGGCATGCCGCTTGTGTGGTAGACGGCATTCTTCTTACTTATACAAGCTTGCTGGCTGTACCAAAAATGTTGTCAAGTGCTTGACACTCAACAGGGCAATGGATTTCTCCTTTAAAACAATCCCTCGCCTTGTGAACCTGCACTGGTGAAAGGCAGGAGACACGAGGAGGAGATCCTAGTCATAGAACTCGCATGTTCCTGACTCCTCTAATTTATCAGCAGAGAACTTTACCAGTGCGCTGCCTGTGCTGCAACAAGGTATCCTCAAATTCTTCCAAGATGACATGTTCTTATTCCTCCTGGAAGTGACGATTACATTTGGTTTTATGTGGACAATAAAAAATCTGAGAAATCATCTGAGAAATCATTTGAGAAATAAATCTGAGTTGGTGGTGTGGTGATTAAGCAGTGTCTAAACAGCAAGTGTCTTCTGTACAGACCCTGGTTCAAATCCTGATGTGTGGACTTCTCTAAAAGGTACTTTGCTGGATGGTGTTTATAGTGGTGTGGAGGCAGTGCAATAAATATGTTGCTGTGTAAGAAAGTTACTTATATGAAGAAGGTTACTTATGCAGCTGTCTTCTTTTTCGAGTCAGCTGTACTTATATAGTAGATTATTGCAGATTTCAGTAATATACTCAAACAGGTTTATTAATCCAAACCTCCATAGGTGGCACCTTGGGGAAGGGGGGAGCTGCCCAAGGTCACCAGGAGAACAACATGGGGATTAGAGCCCACATTGACATAGAAGTGATCCCTGCGCTCAACTCAGATCACACAATCTGTGAGCCAGCTGCACCACAGCTACTCTATGATGCATTTATCACCTCTTTAAAATTAGGGTAATCGGACTTTCAACAAGAGAAACTTTAGATCACATTGAAACATGACAGTGCAGCAGCCTGGGACTTAAAGAGGCTCTGTCACCAGATTCTCAAATCCCTATCTCCTATTGCATGTGATCGGCGCTGCAATGTAGATAACAGTAATGTGTTTTTTTTTAAACGTTAATTTTTGGCCAAGTTATGAGCTATTTTATATATATGCAAATGAGCTTTGAAATGGACAACTGGGCGTGTTTTTATTCATATGTCCAACTGGGCGTGTATTGTGTTTTTAACTGGGCGTGTTTTCTTGTTTTACTAACTGGGCGTTGTGAATAGAAGTGTATGATGCTGACGAATCAGTGACCAATCAGCATCATGCACTCCTCTCCATTCATTTACACAGCAGCATCACGTTCTTACTAGAACACGATGTGCAGCCACATACACAAGTGTCCTGATAATGAATACACATGACCTCCAGCCTGGACGTCATGTGTATTCACAATCCTGACACTTCTGACTCTTTTCTGTGAGATTTCCAGCAAGGGAAACAAAATCTCGTTTACCTCGTAATCTCGCGAGATTACGTGTGGCTTGCTTTTGCGGAGCACGTCAGGTTCCAGTATAGGGGAATCCCCTTAATGTGACTCCATTTTGGAAACTCAATAACCTCAGGGAATTCATCTAGGAGTGTAGTGAGGACTTTGACCGCACAGGTGTTTCATAGATTTTTCTATAATTAGGCAGTGAAAAATAAATGTAATATTTTCCAAAAATATGTAGTTTTAGCTCTGCACAATTTGTTACTCAATTTCTTCTGAGTATGGCAGTACCCCATATGTGGCCCTAAACCGCTGTTTGAGCACGCTGTAGGGCTCAGTAGGGAAGAAGCGCCATCTGGATTTTGGAGCGTAGATTTTGCTTGGTAGTAGTTCTGTTTGGGGGTTTACATATTTAAGGGAGATGTAAGGGGCATGGCAAAGCAAACCTGTCTGCAACGTGTCAGTATTTATCCACAATATTGGGTAAGGGAAGTGTATTATATGTGGGCTGCTGGGGTTTGTGCGCCAGGACTGCTTTTTAGTCTCAGTGCGGCCCTGCTTTAATGTCTTGATGACCGTGAGTTTGAGGTAAAGCTCCACTCACAATGCAGCAAATTGTCTGTCTAGGAGGGATTGAGCTCCTGACAGGTAGCGTTTACCTTCCTCATTGTAGTTAGAAGAGATTGACTCAACTTTTTTATTTATTTTTTCATGCCACTATTTCATTGAATTATCCTGGTTTTAATCACATAATTGATGTTAGAAATGCTTTTAAAATCAATTATTTAATTAAGCCCAAATTGGAGAACAATTGGCCTTAAACTGGAGAGGTTGGCAGTGGCTTATTTTTGTAAATTTGTAAATTGAGATTATAGCTGAAGTTAGAAAAGTGTCTGGAAAACTAAGATTAATGGTAAAAGTAGATTTTTTTTTTCCTCTATAGATTACCTATGCTGTTTTAAACTTAAAGGGGTTCTCTGGTTTAGAAAAACTATTTTCAAATTAGTAAATTCTGAGTTAATAAAGATTGTTCCCCGGTTTAGGATCCTCCTCAGCCATAGCAGAGAGCTTCCTCTGTCATCACACGGACAGACCATTGATTTAAACAGGAACTGGGTAATGTTTCATTTTACCTGTGGTGGCGCTGTGGTGTTTTGATTCGGTAACATTTTCAAGATCTCTGCTTGCTATCAATGAATGAGATATTTTAAACCTCCAAAATTAAGCTTTTTTTGGGGTTTTTTCAACTCTGATTTCCAAAAGCCCAAACTTTTTTATTTTTTTTACTGTGGATGAAGCTGTAATATGGCTTTTTTTTGTGTGGGTTGTAGTTTTCATTGGTACCATTTTGGGGTTCATATGACTTTTTCATAACTATTTATTGCTTTTTTTCCCAAGGCAAGATGGCCAAATGGGATAAATGAGAGATAAATAACGTTTCAATTTAATAGTACGGCTCATTACGGATTTGTTCTTGGGAGTTTATTTATTTTTCTGTAAATCTTTTTTCAGTTTCTTTATGGGACTTGAATATGTGATCCCCTGATCTCTTCAATAGTACATTACAATAATACCCCTGTATTATGCCTGTCAGTGTGGCATTGTTTCTGGCAGGATTTAATAGACTCTCGTACATGGTTGATCTGGGGGCCATTGTTGGGCCACATGCTGCCATCGCAACCCATCAGTACCCCACAATTGCATCGCGGGAGTGCTTACGGGCGCACAGAGCTAGCTTCCTACCAGTGTAAAACCATTGAGGTAATGTAGTTGCTGCCCTTATTGACTGTGGCATCCAAGGGGTTAAATGGCCGTGATAGGAGCCATCCCCGATCCCAGCTATTAGAGCCGGTTGACAGCTGTTTATTACAGCCAGCATCTGCATGTGATGACGTGGGCTCAGCTCCTGTGCCAACCTCACTGGAGCTCAAAAATTTAGCTTGGCAACTGCCGGTTTGTTAAACGAGCCCACAATGGCCCAAATGTGGCCACTTGATGAGACCTGCTCTCTGCTTTCCTTTATGTGAAATGACTGGCAGATCGCAGCAGCTCCTGCACGTGGTCGCAGTTACACCCCCCCCCTCCCAATACATTTAGTATATTATATATAAGAAATAAATAAATAGCTGCCAGTAATTAATGTGACAACTTGATTAATTATTGCCAAGTCCAATTAGTGGCAGTGACAGCCATTATAAGGGTATGTGCACACACACTAATTACGTCCGTAATTGACGGACGTATTTCGGCCGCAAGTCCCGGACCGAACTCAGTGCAGGGAGCCGGGCTCCTAGCATCATAGTTATGTACGATGCTAGGAGTCCCTGCCTCTCCGTGGAACTACTGTCCCGTACTGTAATCATGTTTTCAGTACGTGACAGTGGTCCTGCAGCGAGGCAGGGACTCCTAGCATCGTACATAACTATGATGCTAGGAGCCCTGCTCTCTGCACTGTGTTCGGTCCGGGACTTGCGGCCGAAATACGTCCGTCAATTACGGACGTAATTAGTGTGTGTGCACATACCCTAATATGCCGGACTGTCTCAGGGAAATAAGAAACGACACAACATAAATTTGTAAGTCACGCCAAGCAAAGCTTCTGTTCAGGGTTATGTCCAGTGCTGATTATTGCTGCCCTTTGAATACCCACAAAACAGCCAGTTGATACCCAGGTCTGTGCCCTATTAGGGCTAGTTCACACACAATTTTTTTGGCGCGGTTTTTGCCGCAGAAACCGTGTCGGAAACCGAGTTAATAAACAGCCGAAATTGCCTCCCATTGATTTCAATGGAAAGCGGAAGCGTTGTTTTTCCCGTGAGCGGGAAAAAACGCTTGCGGGATAAGCGACATGCTCTTTCTTCCCGCGGTTCTGTCTCTGACCTTCCATTGAAATCAAAGAGAGGCAGAAAAACGCCCAAAATACGCGGAAAAGAAATTGCAGGCAGGTCAAAATCTGCCTGCAAAAGACTGTGTGTGAACATACCCTAAGGCCACGTTCAGACGTGGCAGAATTTTTCCGCTTCAAATGTGGTTGCCGATTTGGGGCAATTACGCAACGAATCTGCAGCAACATTTGCATATTTGACCGGTAATTCCGACTTTGCAGATATCACCGCGGACTTGCCACAGATTTCAGTTTTTGCATTGCAAAGGCTGAAATCCGCAGTGAAATTCCGCTTCTTCTCTGCAACGTCATGTGCATGTTGCGGGGGGAAAATTCCGCACCGCAGCCTGATTTCCGCACTATTATTTTCTGCAACGTCTGAACTAAGTTTCCTACAAATGTATAGAAAGAAATTTAAAAAACGGCGGCTGTAGAATTCCACTGCGGACTGTCCACAGCGCAACTCAACAGCAATTCCGCCACGTCTGAACGTGGCCTTACAACTCACTTTTTGGACAGTGCACAGTGTCACTTCCCTTGATACGTGTGTCGCTTGTAATTCTGACCTTCTGCTCATATTCTGTGTGTCTGAACATTGCGCAGCACAACTGATCTTGTTTTATGTGTTGTCTGTTCTTATTCTGTAGGTCGTGGCTGTTCAGTGCGACTTCTATATCTCTCATTGTGTACCGGATAGAATTCATTTATTTGATCAGTGAAAGGTACCAGTTGTTTAGTCCTATCTGCTGGATATTATGCTCGGTATCTGCTCTTAGGCTTTATGTGTAGCCCCTGCACAGTACAACTTCTCTCATTTTGTAAGCTGATACAGTAATTCTCGATAAGGCCACATTCACACGTGGCCGAATTGCTGTTGAGTTGCGCTGTGGACGGTCCGCAGTGGAATTCTGCAGCCGCCGTTTTTTACATTTGTTTCTATAAATTTTTAGGAATCTTAGTTCAGACGTTGCAGAAAATAACTGTGCGGAAATCAGGCTGCGGTGCAGAATTTCCCCTCCGCAGCAGCTCATGACGTTGCGGAGAAGAAGCGGAATTTCACTGCGGATTTCAGCCTTTGCAATGCAAAAACTGAAATCTGTGGCAAGTCGGCTGTGATATCTGCAACGTCTGAATTACCTGTCAGATATGCAAATGTTGCTGCAGATTCGTTGTGTAATTGCCCCAAATCTGCACAAATAATTGCAGCGGAAAAATTCCTCCACGTCTGAACATGGCCTAAGAGTTGATCTACGTCTATCTATGTTTTTGCACAGCACCGTTCGGGCATGTTCAGACGTGGCAGATTTCTGCAGACACTGTCCGCATCAATGCCGCACATAATCTGCATTGCAGATTCCGTTGCGCCTTTGCCTAAAATGTGCAGTAAAATGCTGCGGATTATCCGTTGCGTATTCAGGTGAAGAGAACTTGCTGCTCTCTTTTAAAACATTCCATCTCAGTCTGGCTATAGATCTTGAAACACATAGGTCCAGCCAGAATGATGAAATATCCTGTTTGTGAAAGCAATCCGCAACGCAGAACACATAACATCTGCGGATTTCATTGCGGAATTTTGCAACTCCATTGAAGTCATCGGAGAAATTCCGCCCCAAGTCCACAACAATTCCGCTACACGTCCGCAACAGCCAGTGTATGCTGCGGACACCAAACTCTGCACAGCAGCCTATGGTCCGCAGCGGAGTTGGCTGCAACGTCTGCATGAAGATAACTAAAAAGGTGTGTACACCAATGGACAGACTGTCCGCTGCGGAATTCCACAGCAATTCCGCAACGTGTGAACATGCCCTTCCTCCTGTCATTCTTCTTTGTATATCTGTACAATGATCACTGCACGGTACAACTTCTGAGTATAGGTTAGAACTCCAACTGCATGTTCACATAAAATCAGTTCTTTATTTCTTTTTTCCTGACAGTGTCATTATTGTTATAGAATAATCCAGTTTTGTTTCACTTGATTTTATCAGAATGGAGACGGTACAATTTGAGGCGCTGGTTGGTGGTGAAACTGCCTCTCCTGAAAGGTGGATCTACCGTTACTAAAACCAGAGATTCTGCTCTTCTGGGGAAGAGAGGAGGGTAACGAGCGTACTAAACCTATTATAGAATACAATGAGACCCCCACAAAAAACATACAAAGCCCTGACGTGTTGTATCACTGAGTGTACTACAATGTATATAGTAGGCAGTATTATAGTAGTTATATTCTTGTATATAGTAGGCAGTATTATAGTACTTATAATCTTGTATATAGGGGAAGTATTATACTAGTTATATTCTTGTATATAGGGGGCAGTATTATAGTAGTTATATTATTGTATATAGGAGGCAGTATTATAGTAGTTATATTCTTGTATATAGGGAGCAGTATTATAGTAGTTATATTCTTGTATAAAGGGGGCAGTATTATAGTAGTTATATTCTTGTATATAGGGGCAGTATTATAGTAGTTATATTCTTGTATATAGGGGCAGTATTATAGTAGTTATATTCTTGTATATAGGGGCAGTATTATAGTAGTTATATTCTTGTATATAGGGGGAAGTATTATAGTAGTTATATTCTTGTATATAGGGGGCAGTATTATAGTAGTTATATTCTTGTATATAGGAGCAGTATTATAGTAGTTGTATTCTTGTATATAGGAGCAGTATTATAGTAGTTATATTCTTGTATATAGGGGCAGTATTATAGTAGTTATATTCTTGTATATAAGAGCAGTATTATAGTAGTTATATTCCTGTATATAGGGGCAGTATTATAGTAGTTATATTCTTGTATATAAGAGCAGTATTATAGTAGTTATATTCTTGTATATAGGGGGCAGTATTATATTCTTGTATATAGGGGGAAGTATTATAGTAGTTATATTCTTGTATATAGGGGGAAGTATTATAGTAGTTATATTCTTGTATATAGGGGGCAGTATTATAGTAGTTATATTCTTGTATATAGGAGCAGTATTATAGTAGTTGTATTCTTGTATATAGGAGCAGTATTATAGTAGTTATATTCTTGTATATAGGGGCAGTATTATAGTAGTTATATTCTTGTATATAGGAGCAGTATTATAGTAGTTATATTCTTGTATATAGGAGGCAGTATTATAGTAGTTATATTCTTGTATATAGGGGCAGTATTATATTAGTTATATTCTTGTATATAGGAGCAGTATTATAGTAGTTATATTCTTGTATATAGGAGCAGTATTATAGTAGTTATATTCTTGTATATAGGGGCAGTATTATAGTAGTTATATTCTTGTATATAGGGGGCAGTATTATAGTAGTTATATTCTTGTATATAGGAGCAGTATTATAGTAGTTATATTCTTGTATATAGGAGGCAGTATTATAGTAATTACATTCTTGTATATAGGGGGCAGTATTATAGTAGTTATATTCTTGTATATATGGGTAGTATTATAGTAGTTATATTCTTGTATATAGGGGGCAGTATTATAGTAGTTATATTCTTGTATATAGGGGGCAGTATTATAGTAGTTATATTCTTGTATATAGGGGGCAGTATTATAGTAGTTATATTCTTGTATATAGGGGCAGTATTATAGTAGATATATTCTTGTACATAGGGGGCAGTATTATAGTAGTTATATTCTTGTATATAGGAGCAATATTATAGTAGTTATATTCTTGTATATAGGGGGCAGTATTATAGTAGTTATATTCTTGTATATAGGGAGCAGTATAAGGGCGGGTTCACACATGGCGGAATTTCACTTAAATTCCGCTGCGGACACTCCGCAGCGTTATTCCGCAGCGGAGCCGTTTCTCCATTGACTTTCACTTTAATTTAGCAGTGTTCGTTTACACGATGCGTACAATTCCGCTGCGGAGCATAGGCTGCGGAGCGGAATTTGGTGTCCGCAGCATGCTCTGTCTGTTGCGGAGCAGTGGCGGACTCATGGCGGAATTTCTCCATTGACTTCAATGGAGATTCTAAGTTCCGCAATGAAGTCCGCAGCTGTCATGCACATGTCATGTGTGCTGCGGATGCGTCTTGCTTTTTTAACTTGACATTTCTTCATTCTGGCTGGACCTATGTATTTCTAGGTCTACAGCCAGACTGAGGAAGTCAATGGGGCTCCCGTAATGACGGGAGCGTTGCTAGGAGACGTCAGTAAATAGTCACTGTCCAGGGTGCTGAAAGAGTTAAGCGATCGGCAGTAACTGTTTCTGCACCCGGGACAGTGACTACCGATCCCAATATACATGTATCTGTAAAAAAAAATGAAGTTCGTACTTACCGAGAACTCCCTGTTTCTGTCTCCAGTCCGGCCTCCCAGGATGACGTTTCAGTGTAAGTGACGGCTGCAGCCAATCACAGGCCAAGCACAGGCTGCAGCGGTCACATGGACTGGAGCGTCATCCAGGGAGGTCGGGCCGGATGCCGAAAGAGGGACGCGTCACCAAGACAACGGGCGGTAAGTATGAATTTCTTTGACTTTCACTAGGGAAAGTGCTGTCCCTTCTCTCTATCCTGCACTGAATAGGGAGAAGAGAAGCACTTTTCCTGCAGTCCGCAGCGGCCAGTCCGCATCAATTTTCTGCACATTTTGTGCAGATCCGCTGCAGAATCTGCAACGCAGATTCTGTGCGGCATTGATGCGGACAGTTGCGGAGGAATTCCGCCATGTGTGGTCATGCCCTTATAGTAGTTATATTCTTGTATATAAGAGCAGTATTATAGTAGTTATATTCCTGTATATAGGGGCAGTATTATAGTAGTTATATTCTTGTATATAAGAGCAGTATTATAGTAGTTATATTCTTGTATATAGGGGGCAGTATTATATTCTTGTATATAGGGGGAAGTATTATAGTAGTTATATTCTTGTATATAGGGGGAAGTATTATAGTAGTTATATTCTTGTATATAGGGGGCAGTATTATAGTAGTTATATTCTTGTATATAGGAGCAGTATTATAGTAGTTGTATTCTTGTATATAGGAGCAGTATTATAGTAGTTATATTCTTGTATATAGGAGCAGTATTATAGTAGTTATATTCTTGTATATAGGGGGAAGTATTATAGTAGTTATATTCTTGTATATAGGGGGCAGTATTATAGTAGTTATATTCTTGTATATAGGAGCAGTATTATAGTAGTTGTATTCTTGTATATAGGAGCAGTATTATAGTAGTTATATTCTTGTATATAGGGGCAGTATTATAGTAGTTATATTCTTGTATATAGGAGCAGTATTATAGTAGTTATATTCTTGTATATAGGAGGCAGTATTATAGTAGTTATATTCTTGTATATAGGGGCAGTATTATATTAGTTATATTCTTGTATATAGGAGCAGTATTATAGTAGTTATATTCTTGTATATAGGAGCAGTATTATAGTAGTTATATTCTTGTATATAGGGGCAGTATTATAGTAGTTATATTCTTGTATATAGGGGGCAGTATTATAGTAGTTATATTCTTGTATATAGGAGCAGTATTATAGTAGTTATATTCTTGTATATAGGAGGCAGTATTATAGTAATTACATTCTTGTATATAGGGGGCAGTATTATAGTAGTTATATTCTTGTATATAGGAGCAATATTATAGTAGTTATATTCTTGTATATAGGGGGCAGTATTATAGTAGTTATATTCTTGTATATAGGGAGCAGTATAAGGGCGGGTTCACACATGGCGGAATTTCACTTAAATTCCGCTGCGGACACTCCGCAGCGTTATTCCGCAGCGGAGCCGTTTCTCCATTGACTTTCACTTTAATTTAGCAGTGTTCGTTTACACGATGCGTACAATTCCGCTGCGGAGCATAGGCTGCGGAGCGGAATTTGGTGTCCGCAGCATGCTCTGTCTGTTGCGGAGCAGTGGCGGACTCATGGCGGAATTTCTCCATTGACTTCAATGGAGATTCTAAGTTCCGCAATGAAGTCCGCAGCTGTCATGCACATGTCATGTGTGCTGCGGATGCGTCTTGCTTTTTTAACTTGACATTTCTTCATTCTGGCTGGACCTATGTATTTCTAGGTCTACAGCCAGACTGAGGAAGTCAATGGGGCTCCCGTAATGACGGGAGCGTTGCTAGGAGACGTCAGTAAATAGTCACTGTCCAGGGTGCTGAAAGAGTTAAGCGATCGGCAGTAACTGTTTCTGCACCCGGGACAGTGACTACCGATCCCAATATACATGTATCTGTAAAAAAAAATGAAGTTCGTACTTACCGAGAACTCCCTGTTTCTGTCTCCAGTCCGGCCTCCCAGGATGACGTTTCAGTGTAAGTGACGGCTGCAGCCAATCACAGGCCAAGCACAGGCTGCAGCGGTCACATGGACTGGAGCGTCATCCAGGGAGGTCGGGCCGGATGCCGAAAGAGGGACGCGTCACCAAGACAACGGGCGGTAAGTATGAATTTCTTTGACTTTCACTAGGGAAAGTGCTGTCCCTTCTCTCTATCCTGCACTGAATAGGGAGAAGAGAAGCACTTTTCCTGCAGTCCGCAGCGGCCAGTCCGCATCAATTTTCTGCACATTTTGTGCAGATCCGCTGCAGAATCTGCAACGCAGATTCTGTGCGGCATTGATGCGGACAGTTGCGGAGGAATTCCGCCATGTGTGGTCATGCCCTTATAGTAGTTATATTCTTGTATATAAGAGCAGTATTATAGTAGTTATATTCCTGTATATAGGGGCAGTATTATAGTAGTTATATTCTTGTATATAAGAGCAGTATTATAGTAGTTATATTCTTGTATATAGGGGGCAGTATTATATTCTTGTATATAGGGGGAAGTATTATAGTAGTTATATTCTTGTATATAGGGGGAAGTATTATAGTAGTTATATTCTTGTATATAGGGGGCAGTATTATAGTAGTTATATTCTTGTATATAGGAGCAGTATTATAGTAGTTGTATTCTTGTATATAGGAGCAGTATTATAGTAGTTATATTCTTGTATATAGGAGCAGTATTATAGTAGTTATATTCTTGTATATAGGGGGAAGTATTATAGTAGTTATATTCTTGTATATAGGGGGCAGTATTATAGTAGTTATATTCTTGTATATAGGAGCAGTATTATAGTAGTTGTATTCTTGTATATAGGAGCAGTATTATAGTAGTTATATTCTTGTATATAGGGGCAGTATTATAGTAGTTATATTCTTGTATATAGGAGCAGTATTATAGTAGTTATATTCTTGTATATAGGAGGCAGTATTATAGTAGTTATATTCTTGTATATAGGGGCAGTATTATAGTAGTTATATTCTTGTATATAGGAGCAGTATTATAGTAGTTATATTCTTGTATATAGAGGGCTGTATTATAGTAGTTATATTCTTGTATATAGGGGCAGTATTATAGTAGTTATATTCTTGTATATAGGGGGCAGTATTAGGGCATGACCACACATGGCGGAATTCCTCCGCAACTGTCCGCATCAATGCCGCACCTAATCCGGGTTGCGGATTACGGCTGCGGATCTGCACAAAATGTGCAGAAAATTGATGCGGACTAGCTGCTGCGGACTGCGGGAAAAGTGCTTCCCTTCTCCCTATCAGTGCAGGATAGAGAGAAGGGACAGCACTTTCCCTAGTGAAAGTAAAAGAAATTCATACTTACCGCCCGTTGTCTTTATGACGCGTCCCTCCTTCGGCATCCAGCCCGACCTCCCTGGATGACGCGCCAGTCCATGTGACCGCTGCAGCCTGTGCTTGGCCTGTGATTGGCTGCAGCCGTCACTTACACTGAAACGTCATCCTGGGAGGCCGGACTGGAGACAGAAACAGGGAGTTCTCGGTAAGTACGAACTTCATTTTTTTTTACAGATACATGTATATTGGGATCGGTAGTCACTGTCCCGGGTGCAGAAACAGTTACTGCCGATCGCTTAACTCTTTCAGCACCCTGGACAGTGACTATTTACTGACGTCTCCTAGCAACGCTCCCGTCATTACGGGAGCCCCATTGACTTCCTCAGTCTGGCTGTAGACCTAGAAATACATAGGTCCAGCCAGAATGAAGAAATGTCAAGTAAAAAAAGCAAGACGCATCCGCAGCACACATGACATGTGCATGACAGCTGCGGACTTCATTGCGGAACTTTGAATCTCCATTGAAGTCAATGGAGAAATTCCGCCATGAGTCCGCCACTGCTCCGCAACAGACAGAGCATGCTGCGGACACCAAATTCCGCTCCGCAGCCTATGCTCCGCAGCGGAATTGTACGCATCGTGTAAACGAACACTGCTAAATTAAAGTGAAAGTCAATGTAGAAACGGCTCCGCTGCGGATTAACGCTGCGGAGTGTCCGCAGCGGAATTTAAGTGCAATTCCGCCATGTGTGAACCCGCCCTTATATTAGTTATATTCTTGTATATAGGAGCAGTATTATAGTAGTTATATTCTTGTATATAGGAGCAGTATTATAGTAGTTATATTCTTGTATATAGGGGCAGTATTATAGTAGTTATATTCTTGTATATAGGGGGCAGTATTATAGTAGTTATATTCTTGTATATAGGAGCAGTATTATAGTAGTTATATTCTTGTATATAGGAGGCAGTATTATAGTAATTACATTCTTGTATATAGGGGGCAGTATTATAGTAGTTATATTCTTGTATATATGGGTAGTATTATAGTAGTTATATTCTTGTATATAGGGGGCAGTATTATAGTAGTTATATTCTTGTATATAGGGGGCAGTATTATAGTAGTTATATTCTTGTATATAGGGGGCAGTATTATAGTAGTTATATTCTTGTATATAGGGCAGTATTATAGTAGATATATTCTTGTACATAGGGGGCAGTATTATAGTAGTTATATTCTTGTATATAGGAGCAATATTATAGTAGTTATATTCTTGTATATAGGGGGCAGTATTATAGTAGTTATATTCTTGTATATAGGGAGCAGTATTATAGTAGTTATATTCTTGTATATAGGAGACAGTATTATAGTAGTTATATTCTTGTATATAGGAGCAATATTATAGTAGTTATATTCTTGCATATAGAGGCAGTATTATAGTAGTTATATTCCTGTATATAGGAGGTAGTATTATAGTAGTTATACTCTTGTATATAGGGGCAGTATTATAGTAGTTATATTCTTGTATATAGGGAGCAGTATTATAGTAGTTATATTCTTGAATATAGGAGGCAGTATTATAGTAGTTATATTCTTGTATATAGGGGGCAGTATTATAGTAGTTATATTCCTGTATATAGGAGACAGTATTATAGTAGTTATATTCTTGTATATAGGGAGCAGTATTATAGTAGTTATATTCTTGTATATAGGAGCAGTATTATAGCAGTTATGTTCTTGTATATAGGGGCAGTATTATAGTATTTATATTCTTGTATATAGGGGGCAGTATTATAGTAGTTATATTCTTGTATATAGGAGCAGTATTATAGTACTTATAATCTTGTATATAGGGGAAGTATTATACTAGTTATATTCTTGAATATAGGGGGCAGTATTATAGTAGTTATATTATTGTATATAGGAGGCAGTATTATAGTAGTTATATTCTTGTATATAGGGAGCAGTATTATAGTAGTTATATTCTTGTATAAAGGGGGCAGTATTATAGTAGTTATATTCTTGTATATAGGGGCAGTATTATAGTAGTTATATTCTTGTATATAGGGGCAGTATTATAGTAGTTATATTCTTGTATATAGGGGCAGTATTATAGTAGTTATATTCTTGTATATAGGGGGAAGTATTATAGTAGTTATATTCTTGTATATAGGAGCAGTATTATAGTAGTTATATTCTTGTATATAGGGGCAGTATTATATTAGTTATATTCTTGTATATAGGAGCAGTATTATAGTAGTTATATTCTTGTATATAGGAGCAGTATTATAGTAGTTATATTCTTGTATATAGGGGCAGTATTATAGTAGTTATATTCTTGTATATAGGGGGCAGTATTATAGTAGTTATATTCTTGTATATAGGAGCAGTATTATAGTAGTTATATTCTTGTATATAGGAGGCAGTATTATAGTAATTACATTCTTGTATATAGGGGGCAGTATTATAGTAGTTATATTCTTGTATATATGGGCAGTATTATAGTAGTTATATTCTTGTATATAGGGGGCAGTATTATAGTAGTTATATTCTTGTATATAGGGGGCAGTATTATAGTAGTTATATTCTTGTATATAGGGAGCAGTATTATAGTAGTTATATTCTTGTATATAGGAGACAGTATTATAGTAGTTATATTCTTGTATATAGGAGCAATATTATAGTAGTTATATTCTTGCATATAGAGGCAGTATTATAGTAGTTATATTCCTGTATATAGGAGGTAGTATTATAGTAGTTATACTCTTGTATATAGGGGCAGTATTATAGTAGTTATATTCTTGTATATAGGGAGCAGTATTATAGTAGTTATATTCTTGAATATAGGAGGCAGTATTATAGTAGTTATATTCTTGTATATAGGGGGCAGTATTATAGTAGTTATATTCCTGTATATAGGAGACAGTATTATAGTAGTTATATTCTTGTATATAGGGAGCAGTATTATAGTAGTTATATTCTTGTATATAGGAGCAGTATTATAGCAGTTATGTTCTTGTATATAGGGGCAGTATTATAGTATTTATATTCTTGTATATAGGGGCAGTATTATAGTAGTTATATTCTTGTATATAGGGGCAGTATTATAGTAGTTATATTCTTGTATATAGGGGGCAGTATTATAGTCATTATATTCTTGTATATAGGGGCAGTATTATAGTAGTTATATTCTTGTATATAGGAGCAGTATTATAGTAGTTATATTCTTGCATATAGGGGCAGTATTATAGTAGTTATATTCTTGTATATAGGGGCAGTATTATAGTCGTTATATTCTTGTATATAGGGTCAGTATTATAGTAGTTATATTCTTGTACATAGGGGGCAGTATTATAGTAGTTATATTCTTGTATATAGGGGGCAGTATTATAGTAGTTATATTCTTGTATATAGGGGCAGTATTATAGTAGTTATATTCTTGTATATAGGGGGCAGTATTATAGTCATTATATTCTTGTATATAGGGGCAGTATTATAGTAGTTATATTCTTGTATATAGGAGCAGTATTATAGTAGTTATATTCTTGCATATAGGGGCAGTATTATAGTAGTTATATTCTTGTATATAGGGGCAGTATTATAGTCGTTATATTCTTGTATATAGGGTCAGTATTATAGTAGTTATATTCTTGTACATAGGGGGCAGTATTATAGTAGTTATATTCTTGTATATAGGGGGCAGTATTATAGTAGTTATATTCTTGTATATAGGGGCAGTATTATAGTCGTTATATTCTTGTATATAGGGTCAGTATTATAGTAGTTATATTCTTGTACATCGGGGGCAGTATTATAGTAGTTATATTCTTGTATACAGGAGCAGTATTATAGTAGTTATATTCTTGTGTATAGGTCAGTATTATAGTAGTTATATTCTTGTATATAGGGGCAGTATTATAGTCGTTATATTCTTGTATATAGGGGGCAGTATTATAGTAGTTATATTCTTGTACATCGGGGGCAGTATTATAGTAGTTATATTCTTGTACATCGGGGGCAGTATTATAGTAGTTATTTTCTGTTGCATAAAGTGCAGGATTTTAGTGGTTTGTATTTTTTACTGTATGCGTTGACAATTGTTAAACCCACAAATACATCCGCAAGTGACTTATTATGTCTTTTGGATAGTATTATTATATATGTTAAGCTTTACAGCGATGTCCAATCATTCAGCACCCACCTGTAAAGGAAAAAAAAAAAAAAAGAAAAAAGAGCAATTTGTGTTACTGTTTGGAAATACACAGATCTATTTCCATCATGAAAATCCATTACTCACGAAGCTGTTTGCGCTGCTGCAGAAAACATGGAGGGAAACCTGTCATTCCCTCTACGTGTTATGACAGCATAATTTGAATTTTGTTATCGCATTGGCAGCATCTTGTGGAACAGTCAGAGCCGCGTCTCCCAAGAATTCTATTAAAAATGTAACAGAACCTTCATTCGCCACTTTGTAAGCTGAACTGAGAAGAGCACCCCCCCTGGGATTTGAAGTCGGCAATAAACAATTCATACTGTACCCAGGAGAACCACTGAGCCATCAGTAATGGCAGATTCTCCATTCACCGCGAGCCTCGGTAATGATCAGGATGCAGGAGGCGCCTTTCATTGGATTGTAAACAGTAAACCTCAATGTGCTAAACCTATATAATACCCAGTGACCTGGTTAATAACTCTGGAGGCACAGAAGTCCTAATCCCACTCATCAGCCGACTAAAGATTCTTCTACCAAAAGCAAACGTTTAGGTAAAATAATGAACTGTTGGTCAAAAAGAGAAATAAAATAAATGTTTTAATAGGATTTCTACCCAGAATAGTAACGTGAACAGTAAATCGAAGATCTAGAGTTGTTTTCCGGTATATTCGGTTATTTTTTCTTAAATTCACGTGTTCTTACCCTCTTCTGCCCACGACTCTTACCCTCTGCTGCCCACGACTCTTACCCTCTGCTGCCCACGACTCTTATCCTCTGCTGCCCACGACTCTTATCCTCTGCTGCCCACGACTCTTATCCTCTGCTGCCCACGACTCTTATCCTCTGCTGCCCACGACTCTTGGATTCCAAATCTTCCTACTTATGTACTGATACATGTTCCCAACCCAATATTGCTACTATTTCGGCAGGTTTTTTCTTTGGCAATCGCTCTGTGACCTGTAATGGTGGCCGTATAGATTCTCAGAAAGACATATGTAATATGGCCAAAACATTAACATCTTCAAGAGATTTTGAATTAAAAATCTATAAAGGGGTATTCCCGAGTTGGATAGCTATGGCATATTCACAGGATATGCCATAAATGTCTGATAGATGTGGGTCCCATCTCTTGGAACCTCACCTACCTCTAAAACACGGGCCACCCGATCCCGTCCCTTCTAGCCAGGCAGAGAATAATGGTGAGGTGGCTTCGCAGATCTCTTCCTTTATTTCTACGGGAGTACGTAAACAGCCAAGCACACAATCAGGCAGGAAGGAGGTTGAGTGATCTTCATTCTGGAGATAGGTTCGGATCCCAGAGCTTGGACCCACATTTTTCAGACATTTATGGCATTTTCCGGGGTATTGAGGTGCTAGTTAAATTACAATAATATGATATGCTACGGAACATCAACGTGCTATAATAAAAGAAATGCCAAGCTTTTACCACCTTAGTTATCCATGTGTCATTACACAAATAAAAAAATTGTTGACTCTATTTCATGATGATTCTCTAATGTTTGAGGCGTGTATGACATCAGAGGCCCACACAATCCACCGCAGACCACAGTAGCAGATAATTCAGCCTGTAACTTTTTTTGTTGCATGATTTGGGTGCTGAGTTGGCATTGACCACCAATTCTAGCAGTACAAAAGTTGTGGCGGTCTGTTTAGATTTGGAGAGTTACCAATTGGACCAGGATTGAAAGTTTGTAAAAAGATGGCTCTAGACTTTAAAGGGGATGTGGCATCAATAGAAATGGCAATATATAAACTTTATATACATTTTAGAGTAACTTTGTAAAGTATTGTTATTAAAAAAAATGTTTCCTCGCAGGTATATGTCAATTATCTGCTTGTAATAGTGCCCCCTGGTGTTCAAATGTATAGGTATCTGTACATCATTCTAGTAAAGCTCTGTTACACGTGCAGCTTCTGCTCTTATCAGTGAAACAAACTGAGAGAAAGAAAGTCGAGCATCGACAGTAAGAGGTATAAAGACTGCAAGCAGTGAGGATATAAGCTATTAGATAAACACCTCACTGCTTGTGCTGAACTATAGTTCTTATCTCTGTCCCTGATAAGGAGAAGAGCAGCACGGACTGGTGAGGAGGTTATCTAATGGCTTTAACCCTTACTTCTTGACGTCTGTGCACTCTGGGATGTAGAAGTAATACATATGTCTGACCTTAAAGATATGCCTGTTTTTTTTAACTGTATTGTACTGTGCATGCACATCTGACATTCTGACATTCTCTAGAATGACATGCAGAGACCTATACATTTGAACAGCAGGGGGTGCTATTACAAGCAGATCATTTTAATAACAGTTCTTTACAAAGTTAATTTAAAATGTATCAGTGTCAGCGGGTTCAGTGTCAGCAGGTCCACCTGTTATCGATCACATCTAATTTATGAACTTAGATGTGATCGGTAATAGCTCTATCCTGCGTGTCACACACACGCAGGATTCGCTTTCACTGAACCCGTCAGTGCCGTTGAACTGACGGATTCAGGTCTCAAAACACGATACAGCCGCTCTATATACGGGATGCAAAGCAGCTGTATCTCAAAAAGTAAAAATCACACCGGACACACATTTTTATTAAAGACATTTTTTTTTTCAAAGGTGTACAAATTCTGAAAATCCTAAGGATCTAATAAATTATGCGTTTAAAAAGGAAAAAAATTAAACATGGTTATACATAGTATTGGACAGAGGGGGCAGAGCATGATACAGTACTACAGTATATACTGCACAAGCGGGAAGAAAACGGCTGTGCAGGTCATTCAAACCTTCTTAGCCCCTCGGAGGTCTCTGGAATGGGTATTGCAGTAAAAAAAAATCTCATCTATTGCGTTAAATTGTGCACCCAAAACTAAAGGCAAAACTAAATTTGACTGAAGAGCCCCATTAAATTCTACCCTGCCTATATCATTCAAATAAAGTACTTTTAGTCTCTTCGCAGCGATCTATTCTATTTTTCTTTTTTTGTTCTAGAGGATTTTTTTTAATGTGGTTTGACATGTACAATCATGGCCATATGGTAAGTCCTGCCATTAAAACAAGAAGTAAAAGTTTATTTATTATGTCACAGGCTTATTATAGTGAGTAATGTGAGTTGTTATTATAAAATATGAGGTCCTAAAGTATAATGTCCTTGAACGGCTGTATCTGCGGGACATTATGTGGACTCACACATGGGCCCTCTGAATTCTGGGTTGTTAAACATTTACTGCTTTGGTTAATACTTAAAATAAGAATATTCTTGTGAAGAAGATAAAGTCCGGCAGTCTGATTGTATAAGTCGTGTGGTTACGTTTAGAAAAAGAGAAGCAGAAATCTTATTGTGATCTAATGGTTGAGTGGCAGTGCATAGCTTGGCGGGTATTTATTGAACAAAACAGAAAAATAGCAGTGGAAATGAACCAGACACCAGACCAGTGCCCAGTTTTTGGGATTTATACAGCTTAGTCCTGGGTTGCTACTTAAAAAGTTTGTCCTGCACTTTTAGACTAAAATAGCTCTTTTTTCCCCCAAAAAAAACAGCGCCACACCTGTCCATGGGTTATGTCTGGTACTGATTCTCAAGTCCAAATAAATGGGGCTGAGGTGTAATACCGCACACAACCTGTGGACAGGTGTGGTGCTGTTTTTGGAAAAAAAAGGAGCTGTGTTTTTCTAATTCTTGACAACTCTTAAAGGATCCTGCACTGGGAGTCCACCACTTATACAAGTATGGAAGTTACTCTATGCCAAACCATTGTAGGAAAACACAACACAGGACGCCTTCGTAATCCCATCTAATCCCAAGGTTCAACATAAATGCGAGTAGAAGTAGTTTTGGAAAAAGCAAAAGAATTCCAGCTACCAGTAGAAACACCAAAACGGTAAGGTTATATACCCTTGCTTCAGTAACAGGACCTGATTTAAATCTTCTTCCTGGTTTCCTCTAACAGGGGAAAGTATAGACATATCTGAACAAAATCTCAGCCCCTTCGCATTCTTCTTCCTTTTTTCCTTAGTGCCCGCCCATGCTTCCTGAGTGCACGCCCACACTTTCTCAGTGCACGCCCACGCTTTCTCAGTGCACGCCCACGCTTTCTCAGTGCACGCCCACGCTTTCTCAGTGCACGCCAACGCTTTCTCAGTGCACGCCCACGCTTTCCACCCACGCCTTCTCAGTGCACACCTACGCTTTCTCAGTGCATGTTCACTGCTTACTGGCAGTTATAGGTCCCTGTTTTTAGGGAGAGCATCATCATTGATGGATAAAAAGCCACAGTCCGCTTACATCTTCCTGAACTTCACACCACTCCTTTTGTTGGCTGCTCACATTCAGTACATGCCCTTGAAGATGCCGACAGGGCTAAGCTCATGTTCGGGCTAGTGCACGGTGTGCCACTTTTGAAATGATTTGTGCGCTATTTTATATTATATTTGTGAGTATAATAAATAACCTGCCTTTTAACCAGAGAGTGTTACGGTCTTCACTATGTTGGAAATAGTTTATCCTTTGGGGGACAGTCATTTGAAATCTCTGAGATCTCTGGGCTGCAGAGGTATAGCACTGCTACACCCATGATCAAATGATCGGGTTATTGGACGGAAAAAATGTAACGCAATGTTTTATACTCAGATAAATACAATAACAAACTACTCTTTACACTTCACTTGGATAATTATGAGACGCCGCCATCAATGCCTACAGTATATAATTCAGATGACGGAGTCGGCACATGTCACTGCTGTTGGCGGGCTCGTCTGTCATCTTTAATCCAGCATTTATTGACTGAGAACCACGCAAGTGTCCAGCCGTCTGTCACAGTTTCGTTTCAGTGGGTAAGGTTTATGCATGGATGACACAGCATTGTCAAAAGGCTATTAGGATCTATGAGAAGAATAAGGACTTCAACTTCAAGGTCCATGCTGCCTTTTCAGTATTCTGAGCAGCGGCGTTGCTAGCACCTGGCACCATGGACACTTGCCCTTTGTCGTTTGTTCTGGTGCCCCAGGTCTCAGGTACAAGTGATTGCCATATTCTATTGTATTTATTTCATTCCCCTTCCCGTGCCCTAGGGATTTACTGTACAAAAAGGGCCAGAATTCCTATTCATTTGTATCAAAAAAGTGATGTACTTTTTGCACCTTCTTCGACAGTTTGTAAAGTATCTAGATAAAGGGTCAAGGCTAAGAAACATTTCATGTTTCGTCAGGGGAACCCATGAACCGAATCCAAACTGAAACAAACGGAAACCATTGATTTCAATGGTGACGGATCCGGTGCAAATGGTTTCCATTAGTCACCGTTGTTTAACCCCTTCCCGTCATCCGCCATATATATACAGCGCACGCCGGGTGGGGGAGCATGGAGAGGGCTCACGAGCTGAGTCCGCTCCATAGAGCGAGTGTGTCGGATGTGTGTTACAGCCGACACTTCCGGGTAATGAGCGCGATCCCGCTTGTTTAACCCATTAAGTGCCACGTTCAATAGCGGCAGCGGCATTTAAATGACTAAAAACAGGGTGGTCATTGGTTGTCATGGCAGCCTGGAGGCCTGATGAAGGCCCCCTGGTCGCCATCTTTATACTCCTATGAATCACGATATACTGCAATACATTAGTATTGCAGCATATCGTGCAAGCAATCTAACAATCACTGGTTAAAGTCCCCTAGGGGGACAAGTAAAAAAAGTCAAAAAAAGTTAAATAAAGTTTTTTTAATAAATAAAAAAATTACAATAAAAAAAAAAACCTTTTCCCATTTTCCCTCAAACACAATGTAAAAAAATAAAAGCTTACATAACTGGTATCGACGCGTCCATAAAAGTCTTACAATATATCATTATTTAGTCCGCACGGTGAAAGCCGTAAAAAATAAAAATAAAAAATATCAGAATTGTTGCTTTTTGGTCACTTCATCTCCCACAAAAAATGAAAATAAAAAGTGATCAAAAAGTCCCATGTACCCAAAAATGGTATCAATATAAACTACACCTCTCCCCGCAAAAAATAAGCCCTCATACCGCTAAATCGATGGAAAAAAAAAAAGTTCTGGTTTTCAGAATGTGGTGACAAAACTCAAATTTTACTTTTAAAAATTATTTTTTTCCTTGTAAAAGTAGTAAAACATAAAGAAAACTATATGAATTTGGTATCGCCGTAATCGTATTGACCCGCAGAATAAAGTTAACATGCAGTTTTTACTGCACGGTGAACGCGGTAAAAACACCACCACACAAAATATTGAGGAATCACAGTTTTTTTCCTAATCCACACAACATACAATTTTTTTTCTCATTTCCCACTACATTATATGGTACAAAAAACGGTGCTGTGAAAACCTGAAACTCGTCCCGCAAAAAAGAAGCCCTTATACGCCAATATTAGTGGGGAAAAAAAGTTATGGTATTTGGAAGGTGGGGTAGAAAAACAAAAGTGAAAATACGAAAAATGGCTGCGGCGGGAAAGGGTTAAGGGTTCCGTCACTTTGACGGAATCAATACCGTAGTCGACTGCGCTATTCATTCCGTCAGAACGGCGGAGGCCTTACACAACAGAGAAATGGAAACCATTTGCTTCGGATCCGTCACCAATGAAATCAATGGTGATGCAAACGGAAATTTGGATTCCGTTCATGGGTTCCCCTGATGTAAAGCTCCGACGCAACCCATAAACTGAGCCCCAAAGCAGATGTGAATGAAGCCTAAAATACAAAAAATGTATTACCATCATTTGCTGTTTTGATACATTTGCCACTATGTGCAAAATTTTTCCCATGTCATAAAACGATGCAATTTATGACATTATTAATAAATCTCACCCAATGCTTTAGGATATATCAGCTCTGTAATAAGACAACCAATATAACATTGCACGATTTAAAAAATAAAATAAAATCAGGAAAAACCTGCATATGGTTCCGTATGAAATCAGTGGCATTCAGAGTAACAGTCGGGTCCCATAGACTTATATGGGTGCTGTATTATGGATCCGTACTGTTGGCAGGTTGTACAAAGCCATAATTTGGCCATGAGTAGGAGCATAACTGCACCTGGGTACGAACAACCTGCATGCATCATATGTCCTAGGGGGAGCTACACTGGGGGAGTCACTTGTTGAGAAGGATCTGGGTGTAATAATCTGCAGCATCATATGTCCTAGGGGGAGCTACACTGGGGGAGTCACTTGTTGAGAAGGATCTGGGTGTAATAATCTGCAGCATCATATGTCCTAGGGGGCGCTACACTGGGGGAGTCACTTGTTGAGAAGGATCTGGGTATAATAACCTGCAGCATCATATGTCCTAGGGGGAGCTACACTGGGGGAGTCACTTGTTGAGAAGGATCTGGGTGTAATAATATGCAGCATCATATGTCCTAGGGGGAGCTACACTGGGGGAGTCACTTGTGGAGAAGGATCTGGGTATAATAACCTGCAGCATCATATGTCCTAGGGGGAGCTACACTGGGGGAGTCACTTGTTGAGAAGGATCTGGGTGTAATTGTAAATCATAAACTAAATAACAGCACAATGTCAATCAGCTGCTTCAAAGGCCAGCAAAATATTGTTGTGTATCAAAAGAGGCCTGAACTCGCGGGACAGAGATGTAATATTACCACTTTACAAAGCATTAGTGAGGCCTCATCTAGAATATGCAGTTCAGTTCTGGGCTCCAGTTCATAGAAAGGAGGAAAAAATACAAAGAAGAGCAACGAAGCTAATAAGGGGCGCGGAGAATCTAAGTTATGAGGAAAGATTAAAACAACTAAACCTATTTAGCCTTGAAAAAAGACGACTAAGGGGGGACATGATTAACTTATATAAATATATGAATGGCGCATACAAAAAATATGGTGAAATCCTGTTCCATGTAAAACCCCCTCAAAAAACAAGGGGGCGCTCCCTCCGTCTGGAGAAAGAAAGGTTCAACCTGCAGAGCGACAAGTCTTCTTTACTGTGAGAACTGTGAATCTATGGAATAGCCACCACAGGAGCTGGTCACAGCAGGGACAGTAGACACCGCAGGAGCTGTCACAGCAGGGACAGTAGACACCGCAGGAGCCGTCACAGCAGGGACAGGAGACACCGCAGGAGCCGTCACAGCAGGGACAGGAGATGCTGCAAAAAAAGGGTTAGATAATTTCCTAGAACAAAAAAATATTAGCTCCCGTGTGTAGAAATTTTTTACTTCCCCTTTCCCATTCCTTGGTTGAACTTAATGGACATGTGTCTTTTTTCAACCGTACAAACTATGTAACTATGTAACTGTAGGGGTGCAGCTGGACTCCTGTGCCTAAGGGAGGCCCAAATGCCCCTCTGCCACATAAGAAGGCACCAGTATTATAAATAACAGATGGTGGGACAAATTTTGCATTGGGACCTCCGGCCGGGTGCATAAAAGACTGCAAATTGCAAAAGTTTTTAAAACTCATCTTCCTCGACTATGTAGCCTAGCATCGTTCTTTCTTCCTATATTATTTTGTAATGCATGACACTACTTAACGGGAATGTGTCGCTGGATTTTTTTTTTTTTGTTAAACTGTTAGTATATAAATGATTATACATTGTTTTATAATTTTTTTTACATTTTTTCACAAGTCAGGAATTATTATAAATTAGAATCTAATTTATAACATTTCCATGTGCTGGTCACTAGAGGGAGCAATTCCCAAAATTGCAGCATTGCAATGTGGTAAAGCAACCTCATTGCTTTATGCTGCAAATTTGGTGTAGACACACTCGCTCTAGTGTCCTCACACATTCCTCCCTCCCTTATCCTGGCTAGTGCCAAGAGAAGGAGGGGGTTGAATCTTCAAACCTCCTACACTGTGTGCCACCATTTTTTTGAGCGAATGCACAGTGTAGGAGGATTAGATACAGTGGTAATCACACAGTATAACACGAACATACACAAACATAACTTACCTGCTCCTGCCGCCGCCTCTGCCTCCGCTCCCTCCACTCCGTCCGCTCCCTCCGCTCCTAGTCCTTGCTTCTGAACATATGGACGGAAGCCGCGACCGGAAGTAGTCATCTTACTGTCCGGCCGCGGCTTCCGGTTCACATAAGGCAAAAAATTTACATTTCCCATATACAAATAATTTGCGGGTTTCTTTACCAGTTGATCCTACAGGCAAAAGGGTAGCAACAAAAAAAACAAAAAAACTCTACCATTCATAAAAAAGCATGCAGGAATAGGGTTTCATCTATGGTTTATTATCGGTGATACAAATTATCAAGTGAAATTCTATTCCTTTGTGTTTTTTGTAGTTTCACTAAACATTTTGCTATTAGAAACTAACTGATATAGGAAAGTTATTTGTATTAATGTATTTTCTATAAGTTGTGCAATATTCCAGGTGGTTGCACGCTTGTTGCTGCACACACAGGTTATCAGGTTTAGATTGGCGCTACGGTTTTCTTTCATCTACAAAAGTCACATTTCTTTTTTAAAATCAGGACACATTTCTGAAATGAATGAATTCAAACTTCTCTCTGCAAACTTGAATTTGTGCCAATCTTTATCTTTATTAACCTGCAGGTATTTTAATTAACATTGGAAATGTCTGCAGGTTAATGCTGGATCATTGCCAACGAGAATACAGTCAGTAATTAAATTTTACTGAAGACCTGCAGTACAAATAGATTTTGATTCGTCAAATCACTTTCAGCCAAATAGGCACTTAACTAATCTCACTCTGAATTTTTTATATTCATAATTGTAAAACATATAAAATCTGTATAATCTTCAAGGACTTTCAGACAAAAAATGAAAGCTTTCAGGTAGAGATCAGATCTCTGTTTCTGAACATCCAATTTCTACTGTCAATTTTCCCTTTTAGGTAAATATGGATGTAATACAGGGGGGTCAAGGAACCCCCTTTGTGTCAGACCAGAGAGTTATTGCAAAGAACAAGTACTCCTCTACCAGACTCAACATGACCGTGTACAAACTTAGGGTTACCATCAGGGTATACAAACTGACAGATCCTCCATACTACACCACACCACACCACACAGGAGAGCTGACAGATCCTCTATACTACACCACACAGCCGAGCTAACAGATTCTCTATACTACACCACACAGGAGAGCTGACAGATCCTCTATACTACACCACACAGCCGAGCTAACAGATTCTCTATACTACACCACACAGGAGAGCTGACAGATCCCCTATACTACACCACACAGAAGAGCTGACAGATCCTCTGTACTGCACCACACAGGAGAGCTGACAAATCCTCTATACTACACCACACAGGAGAGCTGACCGATCCTCTATACTACACCACACAGGAGAGCTGACAGATCCTCTATACTACACCACACAGGAGAACTGACAGATCCTCTATACTACACCACACAGGAGAGCTGACAGCTCCTCTATACTACACCACACAGGAGAGCTGACAGATCCTATATACTACATCACACAGGAGAACTGACAGATCCTCTATACTACACCACACAGGAGAGCTGACAGATCCTCTGTACTACACCACACAGGAGAGCTGACAACTCCTCTATACTACACCACACAGGAGAGCTGACAGATGCTCTATACTACACCACACAGGAGAACTGACAGCTCCTCTATACTACACCACACAGGAGAGCTGAGAGATCCTCTATACTACACCACACAGGAGAGCTGACAGATCCTCTATACTACACCACACAGGAGAACTGACAGATCCTCTATACTACACCACACAGGAGAACTGACAGATCCTCTATACTACACCACACAGGAGAACTGACAGATCCTCTATACTACACCACACAGGAGAGCTGACAGCTCCTCTATACTACACCACACAGGAGAGCTGACAGATCCTCTATACTATATCACACAGGAGAACTGACAGATCCCCTATACTACACTACACAGAAGAGCTGACAGATCCTATATACTACATCACACAGGAGAACTGACAGATCCTCTATACTACACCACACAGGAGAGCTGACAGATCCTCTGTACTACACCACACAGGAGAGCTGACAGCTCCTCTATACTACACCACACAGGAGAGCTGACAGATGCTCTATACTACACCACACAGGAGAACTGACAGCTCCTCTATACTACACCACACAGGAGAGCTGAGAGATCCTCTATACTACACCACACAGGAGAGCTGACAGATCCTCTATACTACACCACACAGGAGAGCTGACAGATCCTCTATACTACACCACACAGGAGAGCTGACAGATCCTCTATACTACACCACACAGGAGAACTGACAGATCCTCGATACTATACCACACAGGAGAGCTGACAGCTCCTCTATACTACACCACACAGGAGAACTGACAGCTCCTCTATATTACACCACACAGGAGAGCTGACAGAGCCTCTATACTACACCACACAGGAGAGCTGACAGATCCTCTATACTACACCACACAGGAGAACTGACAGATCCTCTATACTACACCACACAGGAGAGCTGACAGATCCTCTATACTACACCACACAGGAGAGCTGACAGATCCTCTATACTACACCACACAGCCGAGCTAACAGATTCTCTATACTACACCACACAGGAGAGCTGACAGATCCTCTATACTACACCACACAGGAGAGCTGACAGATCCTCTATACTACACCACACAGGAGAGCTGACAGATCCTCTATACTACACCACACAGGAGAACTGACAGATCCTCGATACTATACCACACAGGAGAGCTGACAGCTCCTCTATACTAAACCACACAGGAGAACTGACAGCTCCTCTATATTACACCACACAGGAGAGCTGACAGAGCCTCTATACTACACCACACAGGAGAACTGACAGATCCTCTATACTACACCACACAGGAGAACTGACAGATCCTCTATACTACACCACACAGGAGAGCTGACAGATCCTCTATACTACACCACACAGGAGAGCTGACAGATCCTCTATACTACACCACACAGCCGAGCTAACAGATTCTCTATACTACACCACACAGGAGAGCTGACAGATCCTCTATACTACACCACACAGCCGAGCTAACAGATTCTCTATACTACACCACACAGGAGAGCTGACAGATCCCCTATACTACACTACACAGAAGAGCTGACAGATCCTCTGTACTACACCACACAGGAGAGCTGACAAATCCTCTATACTACACCACACAGGAGAGCTGACCGATCCTCTATACTACACCACACAGGAGAGCTGACAGATCCTCTATACTACACCACACAGGAGAACTGACAGATCCTCTATACTACACCACACAGGAGAGCTGACAGCTCCTCTATACTACACCACACAGGAGAGCTGACAGATCCTATATACTACATCACACAGGAGAACTGACAGATCCTCTATACTACACCACACAGGAGAGCTGACAGATCCTCTGTACTACACCACACAGGAGAGCTGACAGCTCCTCTATACTACACCACACAGGAGAGCTGACAGATGCTCTATACTACACCACACAGGAGAACTGACAGCTCCTCTATACTACACCACACAGGAGAGCTGAGAGATCCTCTATACTACACCACACAGGAGAGCTGACAGATCCTCTATACTACACCACACAGGAGAGCTGACAGATCCTCTATACTACACCACACAGGAGAGCTGACAGATCCTCTATACTACACCACACAGGAGAACTGACAGATCCTCGATACTATACCACACAGGAGAGCTGACAGCTCCTCTATACTACACCACACAGGAGAACTGACAGCTCCTCTATATTACACCACACAGGAGAGCTGACAGAGCCTCTATACTACACCACACAGGAGAGCTGACAGATCCTCTATACTACACCACACAGGAGAACTGACAGATCCTCTATACTACACCACACAGGAGAGCTGACAGATCCTCTATACTACACCACACAGGAGAGCTGACAGATCCTCTATACTACACCACACAGCCGAGCTAACAGATTCTCTATACTACACCACACAGGAGAGCTGACAGATCCTCTATACTACACCACACAGCCGAGCTAACAGATTCTCTATACTACACCACACAGGAGAGCTGACAGATCCCCTATACTACACCACACAGAAGAGCTGACAGATCCTCTGTACTGCACCACACAGGAGAGCTGACAAATCCTCTATACTACACCACACAGGAGAGCTGACCGATCCTCTATACTACACCACACAGGAGAGCTGACAGATCCTCTATACTACACCACACAGGAGAACTGACAGATCCTCTATACTACACCACACAGGAGAGCTGACAGCTCCTCTATACTACACCACACAGGAGAGCTGACAGATCCTATATACTACATCACACAGGAGAACTGACAGATCCTCTATACTACACCACACAGGAGAGCTGACAGATCCTCTGTACTACACCACACAGGAGAGCTGACAACTCCTCTATACTACACCACACAGGAGAGCTGACAGATGCTCTATACTACACCACACAGGAGAACTGACAGCTCCTCTATACTACACCACACAGGAGAGCTGAGAGATCCTCTATACTACACCACACAGGAGAGCTGACAGATCCTCTATACTACACCACACAGGAGAACTGACAGATCCTCTATACTACACCACACAGGAGAACTGACAGATCCTCTATACTACACCACACAGGAGAGCTGACAGCTCCTCTATACTACACCACACAGGAGAGCTGACAGATCCTCTATACTATATCACACAGGAGAACTGACAGATCCTCTATACTACACCACACAGGAGAGCTGACAGATCCTCTGTACTACACCACACAGGAGAATTGACAACTCCTCTATACTACACCACACAGGAGAGATGACAGATCCTCTATACTACACCACACAGGAGAACTGACAGATCCTCTATACTACACCACACAGGAGAGCTGACAGATCCTCTGTACTACACCACACAGGAGAATTGACAACTCCTCTATACTACACCACACAGGAGAGCTGACAGATCCTCTATACTACACCACACAGGAGAGCTGACAGATCCTCTATACTACACCACACAGGAGAGCTGACAGATCCTCTATACTACACCACACAGGAGAGCTGACAGATCCTCTATACTACACCACACATGAGAGCTGACAGATCTTCTATTCTTCACCACACAGGAGAACTGACAGATCCTCTATACTACACCACACAGGAGAGCTGACAGATCCTCGATACTATACCACACAGGAGAACTGACAGCTCCTCTATACTACACCACACAGGAGAACTGACAGCTCCTCTATACTACACCACACAGGAGAACTGACAGCTCCTCTATACTACACCACACAAGAGAGCTGACAGATCCTCTATACTACACCATACAGGAGAGCTGACAGATCCTCTATACTACACCACACAGGAGGGCTGACAGATCCTCTATACTACACCACACAGCAGAGCTGAGAGATCTTCTATTCTTCACCACACAGGAGAGCTGACAGATCTTCTATACTACACCACACAGAAGGACTAAAATATTGTTCTGTTGGGCAACTGATTAAGTGTCTGCCCTCGGAAAGGGATCCCTCCTCATTGTATGCCAATGCTAATATGTAATGTTTTTGTTGATTTTGGATGCTTGCGTAGCCTTATACTTGCATTTAATTAGTTTTTTCAGATGTCTCTATAAGATTATCAGCATCTGCAGAAATTAAAGGATAATTATTGTTTTGAAACAATGATACATTTTGTGCAATCATTACAGCAATAGGGGTTCAGCAACAACCCACATATTGGAAATATACAAGGGAAATGGGTATAATTAACACAAACAGACCGTCCATGTGCAGTAAATAACACAGCATGGCATAATGGACATTAGCCATGTGTACAGTATAAACAGATGCCTGGAATTGGTTGATCATGGAAACATTGCCAGATATCTAATGTCTATGGCTTTCACTGCAAAATCCAAGGCTGTCTGTATAAGATGTAGCATCAAATTAAAAGGCATTCTTGGTCTTATGGTTGCCTCAAATGAGCACTTCTTCATATAACAACCCGAGTTACTTGGTCTTTATCTTTCCCCTCTCACTCTATCTGTCGCCTCCCACACTGTTTTCCAGGACATCTCCTGTGCTGCTCCTCTTTTTTTAAATGTTTTCCATCTTTTTCCATACGACTATCAACCAGTTTACAAAGAGAGCTCTAAAACCCCACCTGTTTGAAGAAGCCAGGCTACCACAATACATAGCTAATTTTATAATGAATACAATCCATCACACTGTATACTCAGACACATCCGTTTAATTTAGATACAGATGTAGCCGTCTTTACCTTGACATTTAACGCAATAAATAAACAGTGTCTAGATCCCTTATCTTGACTTTTTCAATGACTTTTCAATGTTTTTTTGTGTGATATCACACAGCAAGTTATCAGAGTCAAGTTAAAGATGGCTACATCTGTATGTTTGTGTAAGCTACTTACATGCCTTTTAAGGCCACTTGGTTACTATTTATTGATTTATTAATTTATATTTACATTTCTTGATTACTATCTATAAGGTTTCCCTTTATGTTTTTACTTTTAGAACTCTTAAAGGGGTTGTGCCATCAATAGAAATATCAATATATAAACTCAATATTTCATTTTAGGTAACTGTATTGTTATTTTTTAAAAAAAAACATGTTTCCTTGCAGAAATATGTTAATTATCTGCTTGTAATAGCACCCCCTGGTGTTCAAATGTATAGGTCTCTGCACGTCGTTCTAGAGAATGTCAGAATGTTAGATGTGCATGCACAATACAGTTAAACAGGCATATCTTTAAGGCTAGACATATTTATTACTTCTACATCTCAGAGTGCACAGACTTCAAGCAGTAAGGGTTAAATCCATTAGATAACCTCCTCACCAGTCCGTGCTGCTCTCCTCCTCATAAGGGACAGAGATAAGAACTATGGTTTTAGCACAAGTAGTGAAGTGTTTATTTAATGGCTTTTTTCCTCTCTACTTGCAGTCTGTATACCTCTTACTGCCCATGCTCGGCTTTATTTCTCTCTGTGTGGTTCAGTTATAAGAGCAGAAGCTGCACGTGTAACAGAGCTTTACTAGAATGACATGCAGAGACCTATACATGTGAACACCAGGGGGCGCTATTATAAGCAATAATTTCTATATTTCAGCGAGGAAACATTTTTTTTAATAACAATTCTTTACAAAGTTACTCTAAAATGTATATTGAATTAATATATTGCCATTTCTACTGTTGGCACAACCTCTTTAAGGAAACATCATCTGGATGTTTAGACATACTGTATGCCTCTGTCTACTTTGTGGAACTTGTTACCTATAAAAGCTTATTTCTATGTGCATACAAGTCTAACAAAAAGTACAAAAAAAAAAGGAGGTTTATGAAGTTCCTATAAAATCCCAGAAGGGGGAGCTCTAGTGTGAGATCAATTCTGGGGATTTGCAGAAGTGCCTATTCTATGTCAGAAACACATAATTATGGTGAATATTTGAGATAGGACAGTTCAAAAACACTGAGGATGTCGGTAAAAGTCTTTGATCCATGCGCTGCATTGCTGATTCCATCACTATTAAAGCACTCTACCTGACAAAGGATTTACTGCGTGCGGGAATATTCAATCACTGTAGGTAGTAGAGTAGGTATCACCTGCAATATTCACGGCTTACACTTCATGTGTCCCTAATAACTACCCTGACACTTACTCTGCTGCCTTCATATGTAAAGAGCATGCCAAGGATTACGGGGCTGTGCTCTCCCTGCTTGGGATCAGTGTAAGCTACCTATAGATTTGTGTATCTCTATGAGTTCTCGAACATGAACTGGCATAATATATTTTGTTTTTGCATAATATATTTTCCTTGACAGTGGTTTTACATCTGCCAAATTGACACAGATTTTAACGAGTTTGTCCCATATCTCCGCTGGCGGACAGTAATTTGAAGTAGAAAATGTTGCAAGACCTTTGTTCACAGTCACATGTCCGTATCAATTTTCCTTGAATTTAATTTTGTGCACATAATTCCTGACGAACATGAAGTTTGAAGGTGAAGAAGTGTAAGATTGTGCTCTTTGGCCGAGGAAACAAAATCTACAATTATGTATTAAAGGCTATGGAATAATTTGAAAGGCATTTGTTTTATATAAACAGATCAGTCAGTCTGATTGGTGCAACTTTATAATTCGTTTTTATTAAAAATTATTTTAACTTTTTGAGATACAGCTGCTTTGTTTTCTCTATACAGAGCAGCTGTATCGTTCGCTAAGCCCTGAATTTGTTAGTTCCGCGGACCTGATGAGTTCAGTGTCAGCGGGTCACACAGGATCCACCTGTAATCGATCACATCTAAGTTATGAACTGTCAGAGACACGCAGGACCCGCTGACACTAAACCCGTCAGTCCCGCTGACCTGACAGGATCAAGATTTAGCGAATGATACAGCTGCTCTGTATAGAGAATACAGGGCGGCTGTATCTCAAAAAGTAAAAAGAGTTTTGAATTAAAACGAATTATAAAGTCGCACCAATCACCCTGACCTTTTTATAAAAATAAAAATGCCTTTTAAAGGTTTCCAAAGCATTTAAATAGTAAAACATTGGTTAAAACTGCCACTGAAAAAGGCTTGGGGGTATTGGAGGACTTAGAGACGGATTGGAGCACCTTGGATCCACCAGAAGAAATAATGCAAACTCTCTTAATTGTCTGTTAAAATGTGTGTAGTAAACTAAAGACCATTATTACCACCACATAGTGACCATATGGTGGTAGACACCAGTCCTACACAAGCGCTCAGCAGACATGTATATCCACAAGAAACGCCCAAAATGTCTGACAGATGTGGGTCCAGGCTCTGGGACCTGCACCTATATCTAGAACCGACCCCAGAATCCAGATGGAGACTAGTGGAGAGAGGGTCGCGCGTCCGCGCAGCTCTCTTTTTTCTGTTTAATGAGAGTTATGGAAACTGCCGAGCAAGAGCTGCTCTGCTGTATCCATAACAACCATATAACAGCTGGGACCCGCATCTTTCAGTCATTTTTGGCATTTCCTGTGGATATGCCATAAATGTCTAAGATGGGAAAATTCCTTTAATACAAGACAGTGAAATCTGGTGACTTACTGGTGAAATCTTCTCAGATTGGAGTCGCTCACTTTTCCTTTTCTTCTTCATCTAGCCCAGACTGCCCTGACACCTTCTCCCGACTACGAATCGCCTCTGCAAAATTTGCAACACAAACATCTTTGGCATCTCGCTTTTCTAGCATCTCCCCACCCTCTACAAAAACCTCATCATTTATAGTGTTCCAGATGGAAATAATGCCCCCTCGGTGCCACACACTATAATAGTACCCCCCTTTAGGCCCCACACAGTAATAGTGCCACACACAGCCCCCTGTAGACAGTGCCACACACAGCCCCCCTCTTGTAGATAGTGCCACACAAAGCCCTCCTCTTGTAGATAATGCCACACACAGCCCCCTGTAGAGAGTGCCACACAGCCCCCTCTTGTAGGAAGCACCACACACAGTCCCCTGTAGATAGTGCCACACACAGCCCCCCTCTTGTAGATAGCGCCACACAAAGACCAGAGTAGATCGTGAAACACATAGTCCCCTCTTGTAGATAGGGCCTCACAGCCCCCCTCTTGTAGATAGTGCAACAGCCCGATGGGGATGAGGGAAAGTGCGGAGACCAATGTTGGGAGTTGTAGTACTCACGGTGGCTGTAGTCCTCTCACACTCCTGCGGAGCTGGCACAGTGAAGGAGGGGGATCTGCATATGTATGGGTGGTAGTTGTTGATTCCCCCTGGGGCACACCCTGGGGTGCTGTCTCCTGGTGGATGGGATATGGGGTGCCCTTGTTGTTAGTGGGTGCAGTGCAGAGTAACACGCAGGAGACGGTGATGTAACTTGGTATAATAATAACTCACAGTTTCTTTACTGGAAGATTGCAGGCTGCAGATTGGCTCCACATAGAAGTTATTATCCAGCTAGGGCAGGCGGGATGAGTCAGGCTGAGACAGTTTCCTATCTGCAAGCAGCAAAATGAACTTTCTTCTCTCTTGCTTTCCTTCTCTTTAAGCAGGTTTGTTTCCCTGTATTAATTTCTAGTTCAGGCCAGAAGCTTTCTGAACTAAATATGCTGTGAGGCCCAGTATTATCTCAGCTCTCCTTACAGGCTGTCTTCCCTCGTTCCTCTCCTGGAACCGACTCCTCTCCAACCTTCTGCTGCAAAGCCTCATGGGAACTGCCTCAGACCCTCCTCTCCAGCCACACCCTTTACAGGCTGGAAAAATAGATTTGCATCACTAGGTGGCAGCATAACACAACATATAACATTATGTTCAATGCATTACAATGTAAACAATACTCCTCTATGGTATTGTCAGGACACTACATACACCCCTGCTTTAACAAAAGCCGTCCTCGGCGTCTGCAACGATGGAGGAACTGCAACCCTAGGAATGGAATGGAAAAGTCAGGCACATATCAAGCATATATTAAAACAGTGCAATCTACTTTCACGTAGAGTCTCATCAGTCCTTTAAGGCACTAGAATAAGGAATATGGGCGACGACTCTTGTTCAATGTAAAGTTCCTGTATCAACTGTTGGGGAACAGGGATGTGGATTCCTCATATAAACTTGTGGGGTACAAGAGTACTTAACCCAACCGGGACAGTGTCCAAAAGTTCGGCACGGAATAACTTGGGTAAATATAGCAAAGTCATTCAATGTTCAAGTAAAAAGTAGAGAAAATGTTCAATTCTATGATGAAACAGTTAGTCGAGATACCTGGCGGGTAATTTACCCCTGGTGCTCCTCTCTGGTCTTCTAATAGGTTCTTCCTTGAAGAAAGCTGGTTCTGGGTTCATCTGTTGCTCTGGGCTGGCTGAAGACCCTGGCTGTGATGTTATCGGAGTCTCAACTTGATCCGGAACACTTTTGTCAGGGACAATGAAGGAAATTAAAGGCCCAAAGAACCAATCCAAAGGAGAAAAATCAGGCATCTGTGTCTCTGGTGACGGTAAAAGTTTCTCAACAACATGAGGTTTCTCAACGATTTCAGCCTCTGCAGGAACAAACTCTTTTTGACACAATTTAAGTCTGTTACGATGGACTACTTGAGGTGCTCGGCCTTCTTTCACTATTTCGTACACGGCTGTGTCAGGATATGGGATGGCTTTGATGGTGTACGGTTCTGTTTCCCACTTGGTGTCCAGTTTGCTCGTTCTGTGATTATTCTTGAGCCAAACATGATCACCAATCTTAAAAGGCTCGGCTCTAGCATGCAAGTCAAAGTCCATTTGTTGCTTCTTGCAGGCTTCCTCCATTCGACTTTCAACAATTTTGTTGGCATCAGCCAGACGTCTCTGGTGGTCACTCACCCAATCGGTTCGTGGCAACGGGTTGATGGCATCAGGCACTGACACATCCAGGTCTAAGTCAGCTGGTAATTTGCCCTGACGACCAAACAGGAGGTAGTAGGGAGTGTACCCAGTGGAACAGTGTACAGTGTTGTTGTACATGTAAACTAACTCTGGTAGCAGGGTTGGCCAATTAGTCCTCCTGTGAGATGGCACAGTCCTCAGCATCTCTATAAGCGTCTTGTTCATCTTTTCACAGAGGCCGTTGCCTTGTGGGTGGTAAGCTGTTGTACGGAGCTTCTGACAACTGTAGAGAGAACACAGTTCTTGGAATAGCTGAGATTCAAATGCTGACCCTCTGTCAGTCAGGATCTTCTCAGGACATCCATAGGGTAGCATGAAGTTTTTCCAGAAAACAGCGGCAGTGGTTTTGGCTGTCAAGTCTCGGACAGGTACTGCAACCACAAACTTGGTGCAGTGATCGATGATGGTCATTGCATATGTGTATCCAGATCTGCTAGGCTCAAATTTGACATGATCTATGGCCACGATCTCCAAAGGTCGGTGACTTACGATGGGATGTAATGGAGCCTTCTGATCGTGTTTTTCACCTCTGCTTAGAGCACAAGCTTGACACTCTCTACACCAATTCTCAATATCTTCACGCATTCCTACCCAATAGAAGCGTCTGCGGACTGTGGCTTCTGTTTTTTGTACACCGAAGTGTCCCGATCTGTCATGGTAGGCTTCTAGTACTGTTCTTGCATCTCGACGGGGTACTACTACTTGATGTAGACGGTCACCAGTGATGGGATCCAGAGTGCTGCGTAGCATCAGACCTTTTTTTATGAAGAGTCGTCTCCTCTGTCTCCAGAGACGGATTAATTCAGGGTCTACATTGCCACGACGAAGTCTCTCAGGTACTCTTCTACTAACGAGAAAATCTTGCAGCTCTCCCATCACACGACTCTCTGCTTGAAGTTTAATCCATTGCTCCTTCTCTTGGAGTGATTCTGAACTCTGTTGCTGGGAGCAAAGTCCTTTCTCCATGATGGTGATTGTGTTCTGCTGGGTGAAGCGGTTGTAGAAGGATGGCATTTCTACTTCTTCCCAGTCTTCTTCATTCTGAGCAGGTACTTCATCGGTTGGCAGGCGGGATAATGCGTCCGCATTCTCATTGGATTTGCCGGTTCTGTACCTGACCACGAAGTCGTAGTTTGCAAGACAAGATGCCCACCTTTGCTCTAGGGCTCCCAGCCTGGCTGTGTTCAGATGTGCAAGGGGGTTGTTGTCTGTGTAGACTACGAATGGTGTTGCCGCGAGGTAGTCTTTGTACTTCTCGGTTACAGCCCACACTAACGCGAGGAACTCCAATTTGAACGAGCTGTAATTTTGGTCATTTCGTTCAGTCCCTTTAAGCCCTCGGCTGCCAAATGCTATTACCCGTTCTCTTCCCTCTTGCATTTGGGTCAGGATGGCTCCAAGACCTTTCTTGCTGGCATCCGTGTAGAGGCAGAAAGGTTGACTGTAGTCTGGATAACCAAGGATGGGTGGCTCAATCAGCTTCTGTTTCAGCAGCTGGAAGGCAATCTCTTGATCCTCAGTCCATTCAATAGGAATTGGTCTTTTCAGATGTTCCTTTGAGTGTCCTCTAAGAAGCTCTTGTAGAGGCTCTGCAATCTGGGCGAAATAGGGTATAAAGCGCCTGTAATAACCTGAGAATCCCAGGAAACTTCTCACATCTTTTACTGTGGTGGGAGTAAGCCAATCCTTCACAACAGCAATCTTTTCTGGGTCAGGCATCACACCCTCAGAGCTAACAACGTGTCCCAAGTAGTTGACTTGTGGCTTCAGCAGATGGCACTTGGAGGGTTTCACCTTGAGACCATGCTTAATGAGAACCTGGAAGACCTCAGCCAAATGTTGTAGGTGGTCTTCATAGGACTTAGAGTAGATGATCACGTCATCCAAATACAGCAGAACAGTCTCAAAGTTCTTGTGGCCCAGACAGCGCTCCATCAACCTCTGAAAAGTTCCAGGTGCGTTACAGAGTCCAAAGGGCATGCAATTGAATTCAAATAGGCCCATGGGAGTGGTAAATGCTGTCTTCTCAATGTCTTCTGGGGCCATAGGTACCTGCCAGTACCCACTTGTCAAATCCAGGGTGGAGAAATAAGCAGCTTTTCCCAAAGCAGTCAAGGACTCTTCTATGCGTGGTAAAGGATAGGCATCTTTGTGGGTTATATTGTTAATTTTCCGGTAGTCTACGCAGAATCGCATCTTGCCATCTTTCTTTTTGACTAAGACAATAGGTGCAGCCCACGGGCTGTGACTGTCCCGAATCACCTTGGCATCCTTCATTTCTTTTATCATCTTCTTGACAGGTTGGTACATAGTGGGTGGTATGGGCCGGTATCTCTCTTTAATTGGAGGATGAGAGCCAGTTGGGATATTGTGCTTCATTATGCTGGTCTTCCCGAAGTCCAGGGGATGTTTACTGAAGGCCTGATGGTATTCTCTTGAGACTTCCAATACTCCTTCAATTTGTTCAGCAGGCGTGGCAATATCCCCAACACAAATTTCTGACCACCATGGTGTAGAGGAATTCTCTTCTTGTGTACTCTGTATTTGAGTGGACTGTTGGGCAGCAATTGTTGGAACTTCCACAATGTCTTGGAATGTGACCTGTAATAACTGGGCAACAGAGTAGTATTTCTTTAATTCCACAGGGATGTCACTCAGATTCAAGAGGCGGATGGGTACCTTTCCGTGGGAAACGGTCACTAGACTTCTTGCAGCAAGCACCATAGGATGTTCTTCAAGATGGAGGGGTTCTACTAAGGCTTGGTAGTCTTGGCCTCGTATCCCTGGGCGAGCATGGCACCACAGCAGGGTTTCGGTACCGGGTTTCAGGATCACTGGACGGACATCTCTAATGCGGGCACGGCAGATCTCTCCTCTGACGTTGGCAAACTTCTGCTGAGCGCACAGCACACGAATAGTCTGTTGAATTACTTTCTGCGCAGAGTGTGAAGCTGTTGGCAGGGATCGGTGTAGGGCATCTAGCATTTCCCCATAACAATTCCTTAGGATGTTCATTCTGAGCACCACTGGAGGCATGTCTTCATCATCGACCTTTACTACGATCACACCTTGCTGTGTTAGGTTAGTCTCTCCCACTTGAACGGTGGGTTCCCAGTAACCTTGCAGGGGTACTGTCTGACCATTGCTTGCAATAACATTCAGCCAAACTTCTGGTGCCTGCATCAATAGGTCGCTGCTCCAGTATTTCTCAAACATGGCTTTCTGTATGGTGGTGACTTGCGAACCAGTGTCCAGCAGAGCTGTAAGGGGTACCCCATTAATGTGGATGGTGACTAATGGATGGGGCCCGACATACCTGGTCAGCCAATTTGGATCTTCTGGACCTAGTGTTCTTCCACCCGAGGGATGTTCTTTTGACCGCCAGCACTCTCTCTCCACATGAACACTTTTGTGGCAGTGTTTGCAGATGGGCCTTCCATGAGTATCAAACCTGTCTGTAGGCAATCTTCCAGATCTCCTGTAGTATCCCTTGCTCGCACTGTCAGTAGGACGACTCCTATGCTGTGGGGACTCACACTCTGGCTGAGGACGCATCTCTAACTGTTCAAGCTTATGACACACCTTCTCCAAGCTCTTAGTCAGGATTGCGACTTGGTCCTTTAAATCAGCCACTGCATCTGGAATCTGTACTTGTGCAACCTGGGCAGCAAGGAGAGTAAAATTTCCTGGAGACACAGGACACATGAGCTTAGCATCTCCATAACTGTCAGCAGGACACACAGCAAATTTGGTTGATTCTTGGTTGAGTTCTACCCCCAGGATTCTGATGGACAATTCTTTAAAATCCAGGAATGTACTTTCAGGATGTTGAGCAGACAGCATCTTTAGTTGACTTTTCACAGACTTTGTTTCAGCTCCTTCAATAAACTGCTCCCGCAGTGTGTTATCTGCATTCTGTGCTTCACGTGGGTCCACTTCTATAACGGCCCTCAGTGCCTCCTGTAGGGATAAAGCATAGTCTCTAAGGGACTCACCGGGCTGTTGTTTCTTGCTAAAGAAGCGCATTTTTAATTCTGATACCGTCCTGGTTTCAAAGGTGACCAGTAGTCTTTCAAGAATCTGTTCTGCTGTCTTTCGTTCTGCATGAGGCCATGACTTTACCTCTCTCAATGCAGCGCCCCCTAGCTGGCCAATGAGAATTTCCACCTTCTGTTCTGTTGACACTGGATATAACCGGAACATAGCAAGCATTTTCCCTTTAAATTCTCTCAGGGTATGTGATTCACCTTTGTAGCGGGGGAGCCAGGGTGCTCCAAAATAATACGGCATGGTCAGCGGCATCATATGCCTGGTTGTGGGTGATCCACCTCGGCTGGGGGAGCCGTTATCGCTGTCGTCAGACATTTCTAATATAAATTCCTATTGTTGCCCCTAGCAACGAGATGCTCAGTAGCAGAATGTGTAGTAAGTCTCTTATTTGTGCTCACTGATGCGACAAGTTCATCTTTACTTGGGCTGAATTGTAAAAACTTTCAGCGGTACTCACTGTTTTGGAGCTGGAACCTCTTTCTCTGTTTTTTTTTTGGAAAATAAGCGGCCGCTGTGACTCAGATTCTGTACTTTTCAAGATGGCGGCGCCCATCTACTTCCAGTGGTTCCGGCTTGTTTCTCCTTCCCCACTGCAACAGTGGGTAGGAACTTTGGTTCCACTGTAGTGGTCTGTAACATGAGGTTCCTTGCTGTTGCTGGGCAGATTCTCTGCTTTCCCGCCTTCAAGTGAGCGGGGGTGGAACTAAGAGCAGTTGTGATGCAGCAAACAATTCAATGCAAACAGTCTCTAATGTCACTTTTCTTCTGCTAAAACAATGATCAATTCAATGTAAAAGTCTCTAATCACATTCACTGTCAGTACAGCAATTTCCATCACAAGTTCCATAAGTAACACACAGTCTTTCCAAGATGGCTGCTTAACCCCACATGTGCTGGTGATAATTTCTTGCAACAATAAAGTCTCTTTAGCAGGCACAGAGGTGTATTAATCCTGTTCGTGACGCCAATTTATGTGCAACAGCCCGATGGGGATGAGGGAAAGTGCGGAGACCAATGTTGGGAGTTGTAGTACTCACGGTGGCTGTAGTCCTCTCACACTCCTGCGGAGCTGGCACAGTGAAGGAGGGGGATCTGCATATGTATGGGTGGTAGTTGTTGATTCCCCCTGGGGCACACCCTGTGGTGCTGTCTCCTGGTGGATGGGATATGGGGTGCCCTTGTTGTTAGTGGGTGCAGTGCAGATTAACACGCAGGAGACGGTGATGTAACTTGGTATAATAATAACTCACAGTTTCTTTACTGGAAGATTGCAGGCTGCAGCTCGGCTCCACATAGAAGTTATTATCCAGCTAGGGCAGGCGGGATGAGTCAGGCTGAGACAGTTTCCTATCTGCAAGCAGCAAAATGAACTTTCTTCTCTCTTGCTTTCCTTCTCTTTAAGCAGGTTTGTTTCCCTGTATTAATTTCTAGTTCAGGCCAGAAGCTTTCTGAACTAAATATGCTGTGAGGCCCAGTATTATCTCAGCTCTCCTCACAGGCTGTCTTCCCTCGTTCCTCTCCTGGAACCGACTCCTCTCCAACCTTCTGCTGCAAAGCCTCATGGGAACTGCCTCAGACCCTCCTCTCCAGCCACACCCTTTACAGGCTGGAAAAATAGATTTGCATCACTAGGTGGCAGCATAACACAACATATAACATTATGTTCAATGCATTACAATGTAAACAATACTCCTCTATGGTATTGTCAGGACACTACAATAGTACCACACAGTCCCCCTCTTGTAGATAGTGCCACACACAGCCCCCACTATAGACAGTGGCAAACAACACACCCCCCACTGTATATAGTGCCCCACAACCCCCCAATGTAGATAGTGCCACCCAGCCCCCCCTCAGTGGATCGTGCTACACAGCCCCCCACTGTAGACAGTACCACGCAGTCCCCCACTGTAGATAGTGCCACACAGCCCCCCTTGTACATAGTGCCACACAGCCCCCCAACTGAAGACCGTGCCAAACAGCCCCCCACTGTAGAAAGTGCCACACAGCCCCCCACTGTAGTGCCACACAGCCCCTCCCCCACTGTAGACAGTGCCGCACAGCACCCCACTGTAGACAGTACCACACAGACCCCCTGTACATAGTGGCAAAAAGCCCCCCCGCTTGTACATAGTGCCCCACAGCAACAAATAATAAATGTTATGAGCCGGGTGGCTCTGCCTACAAGAGTAAGCAGCGAGGCAGGGAGACAATGTTTCTCTGCTCCACTGCAGGATAAAAGCAGCTTGCTGCCTGGGCCCACAAGAGGATCCTCCGGGCCCCCAGTGGGCCAGTCCGACACTGGGTGGACTGTATATTTAAAGGCTACATTTTTATTTTTTAATCTATGTTTTAGGTGCTTACAAACATCTTTGAATAGACTTTTATTGAAAAAAGCATTTAACATTTTTTTATGATACAGCTTCTATGTATCCTCTATACAAGTTTGTAACAAGTGAACTTAGTTGTGATTGTAATTATTGTAATCCTGTGCATTAGACACACGCAGTACCGGCCCTCAGCCGAGCCGTCAGTTCAGCTGTACTGACATAATCAGCTCACAGCGAACTATACAGCTTCTTTGTATATAGAATACATAGAAGCTGTATTGTAAAAATATTGATTATTTTTTAATTAAAGTCAATTCAAAAAAATTTTGTAAGCACATAAAAAAGATTTTATTTAAAAAAAATGCCTACAAAGGTGTGCATAGCCTTTAAATGGTCACTAATTTTTCAATGAGCTTTGCATAAATCAATAGCACAAGAGAATATAAGAAACTTTGTAATATATCTTATTAGAGAAATATGCTTCTTTCTCCATTTATCAGGCTCCTCTCACCACCTTAACTGTTCCATTACTTTGAATTTACTGTCAAATCCATCTCCTCAAGACTAGACGGACTATCAGCTCACTGAGGTATCAGGTTACAGCTGCTCATAAAAGTCTATGGAGAGGAGAGGGAGGAAGAGCAAAATGAGAGAGACACACAGAGACGCTGCTGCTGCAGCAGCTTCTAGTGTTATACATCACCCCAGTGCTGGATTCACAGCTACACTGCTCATTACAGCTGTATCATGTTCTCCATGCTGCTGTGGCTTCTAGTAAGTGTTATATGTCACCCCAGTGCTGAATTCACGGCTACATTGTTTTTTACTGCTGTATAATGTCCTCAATGCTCATTTATATAGTACAGTATTTTGTATTTTATTTGATATATGTTGTTTTTCTCCAACTTTCTCTTCTCTATGTTTTATTTGGGTTGTGTTTCTTGTTGCCAGGATTACTATCTATAAGCTTACACATTTGGAGCCTTAGGGTGCTGGCTCTAGTCTGCATCACTCAACAAAGTCTGTGTCCTGGGATTGATGATTAACCTAACACTATCCCATTTTTTATATTAATCAACTTGATTCATGGACCCATCTATGGACTCAACATCAGGAGCATATACAACTTCATGACAAAACATCCATGTACTACAGATTCTCCTGTGTCCATTGTCACATCTACTCCCTTCTATATTTAGGACAGGGGCAGAAAACTATTGGGCCAGACAATTTTCAATACAAAGGATATTGACCACAGTGGGGCACATGAAGGCCAGGCATCCATTGCTATTTATAACCCAGCAGGGCAGAAATACAGAAGATTGCCAACAATTTTGCCAAGACTCCTGAGCGTCAAATCTTGCTTCTAGATGGAACTGTTTAGTAAGCATAACCCACCAACTCTAATTCATGCATTAAAAAAAATATATTCATTTTAAGAGACTTATAAAAATAAAATTATCAGTGTGATCTCCTAATCTAGTCATACTCGTGGGTCCAATTGAGCTCACTAAAAAGGCCTATAAAGTGCCAAATAAAACGGGTGAAAAGTAAGCCCGTCCTAGTTTTGTGGAGTCACATATTATATCATATGATCCCCCTCTGCCACTCAGCAGGGGTCATGGATTGCATGTCCCATGATCGTTCTCAGAGCTGCTGACTGGCTGAGAGGGATCATGTGATACACCATGGGACTGAACAGAATCGGGCAGTGCTTTCTTTTCAGTCCCCAAGTTTTCTACTTTAGGGGGTTATTTTGTGCCTATTATTGTACCCACTAGTTTAGCTCTATAAGAGGATCACACTAATACTCTAATATAAAGAGGTCTCTTATAGTGACAGGTTCTCTTTAACTGAAGGTCAAAAAGTAAGGCACCTACATATCTGTTGTGTAAATGGAGAAAGACATTGACAAGGCTCAATAAAGGGTTATCCCAGCTAAGACATTTATGGCAAATCAACAAGATATGCCATAAATGTCTGATATATGCAGGTCCAGCTTTGGGACCCACACTGATATCCAGAACAGGGTTCCCCGACCTGCCTCCCAACTGGTGAGGTGGCCAATGCATCAAGGCGAAGAATGAATGGAGAGGCGTCTGCGCTTCTTTCATTCTGTTTTTTGGAAGTTACGTAAACAGCCGAGAAAGCGTAAATGGCTGTTTCCCTAACTCCCGTAGAATTGTATAGAGAGAGCCGAGCGTATGCACAGCCACCTCATCACTCATTCAATGCCTGGATGCGGTGTCAATGGCTGCCTGACCAGATGCGAGGGGAGTCGGGGGACCCCCGTTCTGCAGATTGGTGTGGGTCCCAAAGCTTGTACCCACATCAATTAGGCATTTATGGCCTATATTTTTAAGGTTCCTATAGATAATAATTGATACTAAACTATTACCATTGTCTCATTTTACATGTAGACTTTCATCCCATCCCTTACTAACAACGAAGCGGTTAATTCATCGCCTCTCTGACTCCCAATTTAAATTTCATTCGCAAGGGACACATCATAATACGAGTGCAATTAAAATTCTAACGTGAAGTAAAGTCATTAATAACATATTGGATTAATAATGTCATACTAAACTTCATTAGCAGACGCCATCGGTTACAGAATTCGCTTTTAATGTCACACAAATGTATCATTAGACAATGCTACACTCAGCCGCCGGCATATCAACGACTTTATCTTCTGCCGTCTACATTATATATCACGGGAGGAATGCAACAGTGGTTTCAGGCCTCAGACTAAGTGAGACTTTACTAATGTGACTGTTCACTAAATTATATTTGTTTTGTCACCTTATTCTAAATAGCTTCCATATTTCATTTCAGGGTCTGGACAACAGGTAGAAGCAATAGACAGCCAACCTGCGTACAGCTGTCTCTAATGCCAAGAGGACAAAGCATCCCAATGCCTGGCTCTTTCTCCATAAGACACTCCGGCTGATCACACAGAAGGATGTAGTGTCCAAAGACGACTGACCTCTCTGAGAAAGGAGCACTGTCAAATGACAGCAGCTCCACCTTCTCTTTCCCAGAATGATTATAGAGATCTGAGCAAGAAGAGTAAATGACATGCAATTAGCCAATGAATAGCAGTACTGTAAATGGCATGTGAAAGTTGGGGGCAATGATATAGATTTTACATAAGGGCCCTGGGCCTCCAAGCTAGGGCACTAGATACTAGTGACTGTAACACACAAGTGGAAATGGCATAACCAAATCATCAAGTGGCTTGACCTTTAGGTCAAGACCTAGATGTCCTTTAAACATAGCCCATAGCCCATTGCAGGTGTCCTTTTATTATGATTAGCAGGTTGTGGACCCAATGGGCTATGCCACCTTTTTGGCTCGGGGCCACCTCTAAGGGCGTTATCTAAGTAGCCTCCCTGGTCTTCACCCTTTAACCCCCTACGGGGATCTGGTCTTTGCTGCGGTTCAGGCTACCAGGTCGCTACCTCTTGAGGTGGACCTGGTGAGAGTATCTGCTGGCCCAGAGGACCAGGATACTACGGTGTAGCACACCGAGGGTACAGGCGCTGGCAGGAGGTACCTTGGCAGATGGATGCAGACCACACAACACAGTTCGTAATAGACAGGAAACTTCAGGCTCGTCACAGACAGTTGGGTACAGACTGGCAGCAGGCAGCGGAATTCAGACTGACGGCGGACAACAGGGCACGAACTGGTAGTAGGCAGGAGGAGGTAGACTTGCAGCAGCTAGCTGAATGCAGGTTGGTAACGAAGAGCTGGATACTGGCAGATAACAGATAGCTGGACATAGGCTGGGAGCAGATGACTAGATATAGAGAGGTAGCGGATAACTGGATACAGCCTGATAACAGATAGCAGCAGCGGACTGAAATCAGATACAAATAGGAACCTTGGCAGGACACAACTACTTTGCTCCAATGTTGCTCAGGCACCATATGGATTGTGGTGGTGCCTTAAGTAGTCAAGGAACAATCAGGGATTGCTAGGGGAATTCTGAATTGCACGCGCACTGACGCTTTAAGAGACGGCCCGAGCGCGTAATAGGGGACATGTGACCGCGACCAGATTAGCATAGCAGATCCCGGCGGCCTGGAAGTGTGCAGAGCTGGACCACTGGCAGGAGTGGGACCCGCCACTGGCATTACACCCTCAAAACTAAGCTCTGGTTAGACTATGAGTCTCTGAAGCTTCCAGTGTCTCAGAGGACAATGGAGATCAGCATTCAAGATATTACATCATGCAGGCTGAATTAAAAGAATTTTACTATATATATATAGATATTTAAGAATTTTTTAAAGGAATCCCATGAAAATCCTGTTGTTCTCGCCAATACGATGTTTGGTTTATTTTATTTTTTTCTTCTCTGTCGAGCACAACCCCCCCCCCCCCCCCCAGTCAACTCAATGCATTCATATGACACGTAGCTCCAGGGATCTCTACCTGCAGAATGTAACGGAGGCACAAGATAATCCTATATCTTTATCCCCTGGAATTGATTATCCTCTACACTCTGGGTTCTGTCCTTGCATAAATCCTGATAAGAACATTACACTGTTACAGTTGCTTCTCTCTCGCTTACGCTCAACAAACAAGTCCGGGTACTTTTAATTTATAGAGGATAATGCATCCCTTGAAATTCGTTCATACTTAGAAGACATCATAACTTCGTCCTAATCCACTTCATTAACACGGAGCTTCAGCTTTATGAAAGCCACGCTAATTAATCCCTCATAAATATTCCTGGGTCTCGATCTCAAGTTGGAGGAAAAAACTGTTCACTGGGAAGAAAAGGACAGATACAGTTTCAACAAGAATACAACGTTGTATATGTAGCTGTTTTTGTGTCTCTTTTTGCTTTTTACCTGTAAATATTTGATCCTGATCGAGGCTCAAAACTGATTAAAGGGATTGTCCGTTATGGTTCTCACAAGGAAGTGGATCTATGAATAGCAATTGGTTAAAATGAGGTGCAGAGTTTAAGGAATTTCCTCCTTCTCCACATCGATTCCAAGGTAGTGGAGCCCAGAGTAGTCACCAATTTGTGGCAGTCACATTGTAGGGATGCAGAATCAGAGTCGGAGTGAAGTCAATGGTCATGACCGGTAGAACAGCAAGGTTGCGAAAAGCCAGAGGAGAAGAGAAGAACACGTCAGGGGTCGAAAATCAGGAGGTTGTACTACTAGTACCAGGCGACAAATCCAATGGAGCAAAACAAAGGTGAAATCCAGAGGCAATGTTATGGTCAAGGTCAGGGTTAATATATGAGTAAGCTAGCTTTTATGGCATGTACTATATTTATAGGGAAGGGCACCCAGACTGATATTCAGTTGTGTGACGTCATCAATGTGGGTCAATCGTTGTGGAAAGCCGGATGCAGCCCATGGCCGAGAAAAGGAGCTGGCAGCCGCTAACAGGTGGGGGACATTAAATCCGAGCAAGGTGGGATTGTCTAAGATAAGAAAAAACGCGTCTGCAATTTTTTTTTTTAGAAAATAGCGCCACTATTATCTATGGATTGTGTCTGGTATTACAACTTCGCCCCATTAAAGTAAATACCAGGTACGGCACATGGACAAGAGTGACTGTTTTTGGATAAGGTATTTATTCAGAAGTAGTTTCAAGATTTAAAGGGGATGTCCAGTTTTAGAAAAACTCCATCTTTAGTTATCTTGTTAAGGTCATGCCTAGCGAATGAAGTAGTGTCAGAGGACGGGATGACCTCCAGGAATGACCGATTGGCTGATAATTAACATTTAAATTGTGATTTTGTTGGATAGATGGGGAGGCAATTATGGAGGTAAATCTACGGCACAATCTATGTGTTATAGGATGAAATATTATTTAGGATAGGCTATAATATAAAATGTTATTTTACTCCAAGCTAGTTCTGCTATTTTTCTACAACCCGTACTCTTTGTTAAATTCTGCCCTAAATCCAGCCATCTATGGGCCCTACTGATCCTCCCTATACCTTGAGTTAATATGGCAGCCTACAGAGATTTTGTGTTCCTGATTCCGTGCCATGTCCCATTGGGTGCCGTATTACGGAGCTATTCTCCCCTAGGGGGACTGATTCTACAAGAGAATATCGCCATGTGCATGAGGCCAACGGGAACTAAATAAATGTGTAGATGAGACCATGGGTAAACACGCAGGACACCTCCACGAAGAATGTGTGCAGTGCCAAAAACTACTCTGCAGGTGTAGTCATAGGACGCGGGTAGACAATAGGAGAAACATACGTTTTTACAAGGGACCCTGAAACATAAGTCCTGTTAATTTTTTTTGTTTTATCTCATTGGATATATTTAAATACCAACATATTACTTAAGATATTTAGGCTAAAGTTAGAGGATAGTAACAAATACCCCAACAACATTCTTGGGAGCTACTTGAGTCTCCTGAGGACCATGGGCTGCCTGATTATGTTAAATATACAATGATTACATCATCAGGGTTTCCTCGATGACATCATTGACCTCACATTCCTAATAATCCGGCTTGGTACTGAGGCAATTTACCCCGAAATCCAAATTTTCTTACATCTTCATAATTAGGGTATGTGCACACGCAAACTCAAAAACGTCTGAAAATACAGAGCTGTTTTCAATGAAAAATAGAGTCAATGAAAAACGGCTCCAAAATTTGCTCAAGAAGTGACATGCACTTCTTTTTTGTGGGCGTCTTTTTACGCTCCGTTTTTCGAAAATGAGGAGTAAAAAAACCGACCCGTCGGAACAGAACGCCGTATTCCCCATTGAAATCAATGGGCAGATATTTGTAGGAGTTCTGCTTCCATTTTTTCAGGCGTTTTTCGAGGCGTAAATACGCCTAAAAACACTACGTGTGCACATACCCTTGGAATTAAACTTCTCCTGTACTAAGGCTATACTATATGTACGCTGTAATATTTTTGGGTCACAGTGCAAATCTGTAACAGGGCTCCCCAGCTACTTTACCATGTGCAATTTATAATACTAGTGTCTCCTTTTGTGGCAGAGACCTGACATTGGGCTGCAAAATTCTGCAAAATCCTGCAAAAAAATACTCAAAAATCCCAGTCTTCTTCTGACATCTCGTACTTTTTTGAGATTTTTTGTGTATTTGAGCACGGCGCGGTTAATGCTCTGGGAATCAGTTAAGTCAATGGTATATAAATCCGAGCTGGAGCTGCAGCTCAGCCGCACATACCTCATCTGCTTGTGTATATTTTGGAATTTGCTTTTTTCCAGCCTTTTAACTTAACGTATTGGATAGAGTCAGACAGAGCGAAGTGCAGTTTACTTTGTGTCAACAGCGATTTCATTTAACACAGTTAATGTTGCAGGAAGTTTCTACGTAACTGCGCAGAAGTTGCTGCCTTATTAAACATTTCAGTAAACTGATAAAGAGCTTGCATATATAACATAAATCATTCCACTCCGCCGGCAGCGCCTTCATCGGTGCAGAGAACGGGGGAGGGGAGGGCATTGGGGCTTCAGCGTTTAATAAATGCAGAATCTGTCTATAAAGGGAATGCACCACCTCACTGTTTTACTAATTAAAAGCCTATACTAATATATATATTTTATTTCCATGATTATGAAGGCAGCCATCTTGCCTGATAAGCGCAACAACAACTGCACAGATTTGCCTTCCAGCAAAGCACCAGGGCATACGATAACTAAAACAGAAACAAGTTATTGACTTTTATGGGAGACTGTAGTGAGCATGCTCTGTGCCCTGTGCTGGGAGAGGGGAAGAAGGAGGAGGAGGTGAACTGTCCCCATTACCTACTGTCAATGGTGTGATGCTGTCGTATCTGTCTCCAGGTTTATAATCAGCGCCTGAATGGAGTTCCTTGAGCCCTCCAGAGGAAATTATTTTGAGGACCCCCCAAAACATTGCGATGCATTGAGAAGTTTTTGAGGTCTCCTAAAAAAAAATAGGGCTAGGAATGGCACACATTTGTGCCGCAATTTTTACTAACACATTTGCATTATATTCTATGGCAGGTTGAAACATGACCCTCAGTGATGTTTCAAAAAAGTTTTAAATTGCCAGAATCCGGTCCCTATAGATGTCTGTGGGTCCATACTGTACCCTGGGCCTAATGTCATACACAGTATACAGATTCTATTTTTTCAGATCCTTTCCAAAAAATTAAACCTTGTCCCATCTGATTCCATATTATGTAAGAATTCTGCACTAGACGCACTGCTGCTACAGGAGAATATCTCTGCAATATGGTGCCATATAGAGGTACTATATAGCAGCACATGTAGTCGCATAACTATAGGTCATGCAGAGGTAGCAGTCCCAGCGGGGCCCAGGAGCCTGAGGGTACTCAAAGGGTCTTTCTTCCCTATATGGGTAATTAAATTATTATTAAAATGTATCCAGAAGCTTTAAGTTGCGCCACTACATGTAGTCCCATAGGGTTCCGCCATACAGGCCTCATTGCACATGGTTTGCCAAGTAAGTGATGTTTTATAGCTCATTTGTACCCAGAGGCTTAACTTGGAGCTCTTGGGACTCAATGAAAAATCAGTAACAGGGCACCCACCTATCGTGTGCCATTCATAATAGCGGTAGGACCCTCCAGATACCAGGACCCTAGAGCGGCTGTTAACTTTGTACTACCTACAGCTAGGCTCCTGATAGTACCATATGTTTTATATATGTATATATATATATATATACAGGGTGGGCCATTTATATGGATACACCGAAATAAAATGGGAATGGTTGGTGATATTAACTTCCTGTTTGTGGCACATTAGTATATGGGAGGGGGGAAACTTTTCAAGCTGGGTGTTGACCATGGCGGCCATTTTGAAGTCGGCCATTTTGTATCCAACTTTAGTTTTTTCAATGGGAAGAGGGTCATGTGACACATCAAACTTATCGAGAATTTCACAAGAAAAACAATGGTGTGCTTGGTTTTAACGTTACTTTATTCTTTCATGAGTTATTTACAAGTTTCTGACCACTGATAAAATGTGTTCAAAGTGCTGCCCATTGTGTTGGATTGTCAATGCAACCCTCTTCTCCCGCTCTTCACACACTGATAGCAACACCGCAGAAGAAATGCCTCCCGATCTGACCCCCTTAGACTTTTATCTTTGGGGTCATCTGAAGGCAATTGTCTATGCTGTGAAGATAGGAGATGTGCAGCAACTGAAACTACGGATACTGGAAGCCTGTGCTAGCATTTCTTCTGCAGTGTTGCTATCAGTGTGTGAAGAGAGGGAGAAGAGGGTTGCATTGACAATCCAACACAATGGGCAGCACTTTGAACACATTTTATAAGTGGTCAGAAACTTGTAAATAACTCATGAAAGAATAAAGTAACGTTAAAACCAAGCACACCATTGTTTTTCTTGTGAAATTCTCGATAAGTTTGATGTGTCACATGACCCTCTTCCCATTGAAAAAAACTAAAGTTGGATACAAAATGGCCGACTTCAAAATGGCCACCATGGTCAACACCCAGCTTGAAAAGTTTCCCCCCTCCCATATACTAATGTGCCACAAACAGGAAGTTAATATCACCAACCATTCCCATTTTATTTAGGTGTATCCATATAAATGGCCCACCCTGTATATATGTATATAAGAAGCCCTTGAGAGTCTTACCAAAATTTAGAAATAATTTTCCACTGAGTTTTTTTTTTATGTTAAGTTTCACCAGGACTCCTACAGTAAGTCACTCAGCCGCCATTACATAACAATTGATCTGACAAAATAATTGCAAAAAGGTGCCCAATTAAGCTGACAATTAAAACTCTAAGTGAGTCACTTATATGACTAAAAAAGTCTAAAAGCAGCTGAATACTCACATGCTAAAATGACAAAAATGTAATTTGTTAAAAAAAAAAAAAATAAATGAATGAAAATTAAAAAAAAAAAAGAAAGTGCTTATTTTTTATTTTAATTTCTCTCTGTTCCAACCCTTGGCGAGAAAAAAGGTTAACTTCCTAATGAAAATAAATGATCGGAACGCTAATGGAACCTTCTATTCCCCTCTTATCAAAACAGACGTCTCATCCCTGACATTTCATGGTATTTAATGAACACGGCTAATGGAAATCTAATTAAACCCTCCGGTCCTTTGGGGTGCACAATTTTTTTGTACTTTTTACGGTTTCCTCTACACGAGTCTTTCCACCTTGTATTTTTGTATTTCTTTAATTTCCGGCTAATGGTTCGGTTCTTCATTCTCTGGATACGAGAAGTCATTTAACAGAGGGTGACATGAAGCGTTTGCACCTGGAGATGCGGAGAGGAAGCGAGCCAAGAAAAAAAAAATCCAAAAATGAGAGTGTTTTGATATTTCTCGCCCCTGTTTACCGGGCTTGGAAGTGTTGTTGAGTGGAAAGTCTTGAAGAACAGATTGTCCATATTGCCTAGCGTGCTCTTCCTTCCCTCCCTCTACCAATTAACTCCGTCCCGCAGTGTTTACAAACATAATTAGGGCATCTTTCATAACTGGATGAGATCCATTTTCTGCTAAATGTTGGGGATTTTTAATGAAAGGAATAAAAAGTTTTCTTGCTGTTGCGTCAATGAGGGGAAGGGAAGAAGCCATAAAGTAACAGCAATTAAATCCCAGTATGGACGGCGGAGGGGACAATGATGACCCCTGTGGTAGAAGAATACAGATAACCCCCGGCCAGGGTAACTCCACTGTATAATTAATGTTATAGACATTTACAGAATCTACATTTATCCCTCTTCTTGCCGATCTGCTTTCTTGAGGACTCACTGTTTGCATATCTGAAGTTGCATGTACTGAAAAATCAGAGGATAGAAGGAGCAAGACGTTCACCACCATTCTCAGGACAATTATTATTTGGTCGCTATTTTGGGTTATCTTTTGAGCATTGTATGATATTATTCCGTCTCTAGATGGCGGTATTATTTCAGAACTCTATGGTGCTATTATATGATCACTGTATGAGGATTATATTTTAGCATTGTATGGCGGTATTATTTCAGAACTCTATGGTGCTATTATATGATAACTGTATGATGATTATATTTTAGCGTTGTATGGCGGTATTATTTCAGAACTCTATGGTGCTATTATATGATCACTGTATGATGATTATATTTTAGCGTTGTATGGCGGTATTATTTCAGAACTCTATGGTGCTATTATATGATCACTGTATGAGGATTATATTTTAGCATTGTATGGCGGTATTATTTCAGAACTCTATGGTGCTATTATATGATAACTGTATGATGATTATATTTTAGCGTTGTATGGCGGTATTATTTCAGAACTCTATGGTGCTATTATATGATCACTGTATGATGATTATATTTTAGCGTTGTATGGCGGTATTATTTCAGAACTCTATGGTGCTATTATATGATCACTGTATGATGATTATATTTTAGCATTGTATGGCGGTATTATTTCAGAACTCTATGGTGCTATTATATGATCACTGTATGAGGATTATATTTTAGCGTTGTATGGTGGTATTATTTTAGAACTACATGCCGTTTGTTTTTTTAGCACTTTTATAGTGGTATTGTTTGGTCACTGTATGGTGGTATTACATGAGAACTGTATGGTGACTCTTTTCAAGCACTGTTATATAATTTGGTTACGGTGTGGTGGCCTTATTTCAGCACTGTATGGTGGCTTTATTTCAGCACTGTATGGTGGCCTTATTTCAGCACTGTATGGTGGCCTTATTTCAGCACTGTATGGTGGCCTTATTTCAGCACTGTATGGTGGCCTTATTTCAGCACTGTATGGTGGCTTTATTTCAGCACTGTATGGTGGCCTTATTTCAGCACTGTATGATGGTATTATTTCAGCACTGTATGGTGGCCTTATTTCAGCACTGTATGATGGTATTATTTCAGCACTGTATGGTGGCTTTATTTCAGCACTGTATGGTGGCCTTATTTCAGCACTGTATGGTGGCTTTATTTCAGCACTGTATGGTGGCTTTATTTCAGCACTGTATGGTGGCCTTATTTCAGCACTGTATGATGGTATTATTTCAGCACTGTATGGTGGCCTTATTTCAGCACTGTATGATGGTATTATTTCAGCACTGTATGGTGGCTTTATTTCAGCACTGTATGGTGGCCTTATTTCAGCACTGTATGGTGGCTTTATTTCAGCACTGTATGGTGGCTTTATTTCAGCACTGTATGGTGGCTTTATTTCAGCACTGTATGGTGGCTTTATTTCAGCACTGTATGATGGTATTATTTCAGCACTGTATGGTGGCCTTATTTCAGCACTGTATGGTGGCTTTATTTCAGCACTGTATGGTGGCTTTATTTGAGCACTTTATGGTAGTGTTACTTGGGCACTGTACGGTGACATAATTTTAGCACTGTATGATGGTAATATTTGGATACTGTATGGAAATATTATTTCAGTACTGTATGGTGGTATTTTATGAGCACGTTATGGTGCTAATATTTCCGCACTACATGCTGGTATCACTTGAGCACTGTATGGTGGTATTATTTGGACACTCTTCGATGGTATTATATAAGAAGTGTATTGTGATTCTTTTCAAGAGCTGCATGGTTGTAGAATTTGGTCACTGTGTGGTGGCATTATATAAGCACAGTATGATGGTATTATTTTAACACTATATATTATGTCATCACTGCATGGTGGTATTATATGAGCACTGTATGATGACACTTTGTAATATGGTTGTATACTTTGGTCAATGTCTGGTGATATTATTTGAGGACTGTTCGGTGATATTATTTGAGAACTGTCTGGTGATATTATTTGAGGACTGTTTGGTGATATTATTTGAGGACTGTTTGGTGATATTATTGAGGACAGTTTAGTGATATTATTTGAGGACTGTTCGGTGATATTATTTGAGAACTGTCTGGTGATATTATTTGAGGACTGTTTGGTGATATTATTTGAGGACTGTTTGGTGATATTATTGAGGACAGTTTGGTGATATTATTTGAGGACTGTTCGGGGATATTATTTGAGGACTGTTTGGTGATATTATTGAGGACAGTTTGGTGATATTATTTGAGAACTGTCTGGTGATATTATTTGAAGACTGGCTGGTGATATTATTTGAGGACTGTTTGGTGATATTATTTGAGGACTGTTCGGTGATATTATTTGAGGACTGTTTGGTGATATTATTTGAGGACTGTCTGGTGATATTATTTGAGACCTGTCTGGTGATATTATTTGAGAACTGTCTGGTGATATTATTTGAGGACTGTTTGTTTGGTGATATTATTTGAGGACTGTCTGGTGATATTATTTGAGAACTGTCTGGTGATATTATTTGAGGACTGTTTGGTGATATTATTGAGGACAGTTTGGTGATATTATTTGAGAACTGTCTGGTGATATTATTTGAGGACTGGCTGGTGATATTATTTGAGGACTGTTTGGTGATATTATTTGAGAACTGTCTGATGATATTATTTGAGAACTGTCTGGTGATATTATTTGAGGACTGTTTGGTGATATTATTTGAGAACTGTTTGGTGATATTATTTGAGGACTGTCTGGTGATATTATTTGAGACCTGTCTGGTGATATTATTTGAGAACTGTCTGGTGATATTATTTGAGGACTGTTCGGTGATATTATTTGAGGACTGTTCGGTGATATTATTTGAGGACTGTTTGGTGATATTATTTGAGGACTGTCTGGTGATATTATTTGAGACCTGTCTGGTGATATTATTTGAGGACTGTTCAGTGATATTATTTGAGAACTGTCTGGTGATATTATTTGAGGACTGTTCGGTGATATTATTTGAGAACTGTCTGGTGATATTATTTGAGAACTGTCTGGTGATATTATTTGAGGACTGTTTGGTGATATTATTTGAGGACTGTCTGGTGATATTATTTGAGAACTGTCTGGTGATATTATTTGAGGACTGTTTGGTGATATTATTTGAGGACTGTCTGGTGATATTATTTGAGGACTGTTTGGTGATACTATTTGAGCACTGTGAGGTGGAATTATTTGAGCACTGTATACTAGTGTTATTTGGATACTGTATGGTTAAGTTATTTGTGCACTTTACAGTAGTTTTTAAAATATATTGTTGGGAGTGTAAGGCCTGATGCACACGACCGTGTTCGGTCCGTGATATACGGTCCGCATGTCGGCCGCTTGTCCCGGACCGTACAAAGTACAGGGAGCCGGGCTCCTAGCATCATACTTATCTATGACGCTAGGTGTCACTGCCTATCCACGTAACTACTGTCACACACTAAAACATGATTACAGTACGGGACAGTAGTTCCGCGGACAGGCAGTGACCCCTATCGTCATAGATAAGTGTGATGCTAGGAGCCCGACTCCCTGCACTGTGTTCGGTCCGGGACATGCGGCCGACATGCGGACCGTATATCACGGACCGAACACGGTCGTGTGCATGAGGCCTAATACTGTATGTAATCTTTACTTATTTTGTAGAGATATACTTTTCACCCTTCAGCTGTAGCCTGATATTTCTGAGCCACTGTCCCTTGCATCAAAACATAACGGCCCCTCACACAATGATTGCCAAGGAACCGCCACAGACCTAGACATGGTTCTTTGTGCTGAAAACAGACTGCCTCTCTATGCTGCACAGACTTGTTTTAATTCCCTCATATTCAGGGTTTATGATGCATGCAATTATTATAGAAGAAGTCATGCAACTTTAGAATGGAGACAACAAGACAAGAAAAAGTGAAACATGAAAGATTGCACGTAATGTGCACTGAGGGGGAGGGGAGGGAGATGCATTGCAAACAGACATGGGCTTTGAAGAACAAAGGGGATATTATGGGAAATGACAGTAATGGCGGCCGTCAGTGGTTGTCGCCCAGCAATATCACTGACAAATGACTTAGTATATTACAGAAGAGGGTGACTCATAGACTTCTTGGTATTTTTTTTTTTTTATGGGGTTATGCTATTTACTAGTAAATCTCATTTGTTCTGCAGTCTCGGCCTTTGCTGGTCTGACGGTATCAGTCACTTCTAGGCTTCTTATGCCAAGTCCTCCTCTGAAAGTAAATGCTTCCCCTTGGTCTAGTTAAATGTCATGTTGTTCCCCGGTAAATGTCTTCTTGTACCTTGTGGAGAAGAAGATCCCGATATGCACAAGATTTTTCCAGTTAGTTTCTCTATTAAGAATTTCTAAATACATGTGAGGGCGTTAATGTCTGTCCCAGGTGAACGCACGAAATCTCTAACATCAAATGTATTCTCAGAAGGCAAATTATCCCGTCCTCCTGATAGAAGAGGCAATAAAAGCCACAGCTGACCTACTTTCTCCTGATTTTCAAATTGCAGTTAAATTAGTTCATATAGAGTCGTTCTCCAGTTTAAGCCACAAGTGACATTGTAAAGGTCCCATTGCTGATTACTATTATTTTACAACTGGGGTGGAACACACGCACTAAAGCTGTGGATGTGTGGGTATATATATATATATACTGGTCCTTCTCAATGAATTAGAATATCATCAAAAAGTTAATTTATTTCAGTTATTCAATTCAAACAGTGCCCCTCGTATATTCTATAGATTCATTACACACAGAGGGATCTATTTCCAGCACTTTTTTCTTTTAATGTTGAGGATTATGGGAACAGTTAATGAAAACCCCAAATTTAGTCTCTCAGAAAATTAGAATATTATATAAGCCCAATTTCAAAAATGATTGGTAATACCGAAATGTCGTCCTACTGAAAAGTCTGTCCAGTATCTGCCCTCAATACTTAGGGGGGGCTCCGACTCTGCATGAATTACTACATCAATATGGCGTGGCATGGAGGCGATCAGCCTGTGGCGCTGTTGAGTGGTTATCAATGCGGCGTGGCATGGGGGCGATCAGCCTGTGGCACTGTTGAGGGGTTATCAATGCTTTGTGGCATGGGGGCGATCAGCCTGTGGCACTGCTGAGGTGTTATCAATGCGGCGCAGCATGGAGGCGATCAGCCTGTGGCACTGCTGAGGTGTTATCAATGTGGCGCGGCATGGGGGCGATCAGTCTGTGGCACTGCTGAGGTGTTATCAATGCGGTGTGGCATGGAGGCGATCAGCCTGTGGCACTGCTGAGGTGTTATCAATGCAGTGTGGCATGGGGGCGATCAGTCTGTGGCACTGCTGAGGTGTTATCAATGCGGCATGGCACTGGGCGACCAGCCTGTGGTACTGCTGAGGTGTTATCAATGTGGCGTAGCACGGGGCGACCAGCCTGTGGTACTGCTGAGCTGTTATCAATGCAGCGTGGCATGGAGGCAATCAGCCTGTGGCACTGCTGAGGTGTTATCAATGTGGCATGGCATGGGGGCGATCAGTCTGTGGCACTGCTGAAGTGTTATCAATGCTGTGTGGCATTGAGGCGATCAGCCTCTGGCACTGCTGAGGTGTTATCAATGCGGCGTGGCATGGAGGCGATCAGCCTGTGGCACTGCTGAGGTGTTATCAATGCGGCATGGCATGTGGGCGATCGGCCTGTGGCACTGCTGAGGTGCTATCAATGCGGCGTGGCATGGAGGCGATCATCCTGTGGCACTGCTGAGGGGTTATCAGTGCGGCATGGCAGGGAGGCGATCAGCCTGTGGCACTGCTGAGGTGTTATCAGTGCGGCATGGCGGCGATCAGCCTGTGGCACTGCTGAGGTGTTATCAATGTGGCGTGGAGGCGATCAGCCTGTGGCACTGCTGAGGTGTTATCAATGTGGCGTGGAGGCGATCAGCCTGTGTCACTGCTGAGGTGTTATCAATGTGGCGTGGCATGGAGGTGATCAGCCTGTGGCACTGCTGAGGTGTTATCAGTGCGGCATGGCAGGGAGGCGATCAGCCTGTGGCACTGCTGAGGTGTTATCAGTGCGGCATGGCGGCGATCAGCCTGTGGCACTGCTGAGGTGTTATCAATGTGGCGTGGAGGCGATCAGCCTGTGGCACTGCTGTGGTGTTATCAATGTGGCGTGGAGGCGATCAGCCTGTGGCACTGCTGAGGTGTTATCAATGTGGCGTGGCATGGAGGCAATCAGCCTATGGCACTGCTAAGGTGTTATCAGTGTGGCGTGGCATGGAGGCGATCAGCCGGTGGCACTGCTGAGGTGTTATCAATGCGGCGTGGCATGGAGGCGATCAGCCAGTGGCACTGCTGAGGTGTTTTCAATGCGGCGTGGCATGGAGGTGATCAGCCTGTGGCACTGCTGAGGTGTTATCAGTGCGGCATGGCATGGAGGCGATCAGCCTGTGGCACTGCTGAGGTTTTATCAGTGTGGCATGGCGGCGATCAGCCTGTGGCACTGCTGAGGTGTTATCAATGTGGCGTGGAGGCGATCAGCCTGTGGCACTGCTGAGGTGTTATCAATGTGGCGTGGCATGGAGGCAATCAGCCTATGGCACTGCTAAGGTGTTATTAGTGTGGCGTGGCATGGAGGCGATCAGCCGGTGGCACTGCTGAGGTGTTATCAATGCGGCGTGGCATGGAGGCGATCAGCCAGTGGCACTGCTGAGGTGTTTTCAATGCGGCGTGGCATGGAGGTGATCAGCCTGTGGCACTGCTGAGGTGTTATCAGTGCGGCATGGCATGGAGGCGATCAGCCTGTGGCACTGCTGAGGTGTTATCAATGTGGCGTGGAGGCGATCAGCCTGTGGCACTGCTGAGGTGTTATCAATGTGGCGTGGAGGCGATCAGCCTATGGCACTGCTAAGGTGTTATCAGTGTGGCGTGGCATGGAGGCGATCAGCCTGTGGCACTGCTGAGGTGTTATCAATGTGTCGTGGCATGGAGGCAATCAGCCTATGGCACTGCTAAGGTGTTATCAGTGTGGCGTGGCATGGAGGCGATCAGCCGGTGGCACTGCTGAGGTGTTATCAATGCGGCGTGGCATGGAGGCGATCAGCCAGTGGCACTGCTGAGGTGTTATCAATGCGGCGTGGCATGGGGGCGATCAGCCTGTGGCACTGCTGAGGTGTTATGGAAGCCCAGGTGCTTTGATATCGGCCTTCAGCTCGTCTGCATTGTTGGGTCTGGGGTCTCATCTTCCTCTTGACAATACTCTATAGATTCTCTATGGGGTTTAGGTCGGTGAGTTTGCTGGCCAATCAGGCGCAGTGATACTGTGGGTATAACACCAGGTATTGGTACGTGTGGCAGTGTGGGCAGGTGCCAAGTCCTGCTGGAAAATGAAATCCGTATCTCCATAAAGCTGTCAGCAGAGGGAAGCATGAAGTGCTGGGAAATGTCCTGCTAGACGCTGTGCTGACTCTGGACTTGATATAACACAGTGACCAACCCCAGCAGATGACACGGCCCCCAAACCATCACTGACTGCGGACACTTCACACTGGAGCGCAGGACACTTGGATTGACGCCTCTCCACTCTTCCTCCAGACTCTGGGACTGAGATTTCCTAATGAAATGCAAAATTAACTTTCATCTGAACACAGGACTTTGGGGACTAATGAGCAGCAGACCCGTCCTTGAAAAGACTTAGGAAACCTTTGCAGGTGTTTTGTGTTGACTCGCTGATTAGAGCGTCACACCACGAGTCTACAATCTGCAACTTTTACCCAATATTTTAATTTTCTGAGAGACTAAATTTGTGTTTTTTATAAACTGTTGTATGTAACTTTGGGTGTAATGAATCTATAGAATATATGAGAGACACTTTTTGAATTGAATTACTGAAATAAATTAACTTTTTGATGATATTTTAATTCATTGAGAAGGACTAGTATATATAACCCCATATATATATATATATATATATATATATATATATATATATATATATATATATATATATATCAAAGCACCATATATATTTATACAGATGTAGTAGAGCTGATTTTCTGGTGTTTTTTTTACTCGATCAGCTGTAATCGATGAGGAAACCTAGCAGTAATTGTTCAGTTTTTCTGCAGTGCCACCACAGGGGAAAAGAAGTATTACACAGTACCCATTCAAATCAATGTGTTGTCTGTGTGATGCAGGACAGGATATGTCCTCCAGAGAGAGGGAGAGACGCTCTTTGTTACCACTTTCCATTCTGGACAAGAAATGAGAATTCAGAACAGAGGACCCCCTCTGTTAATTCAGAATTCACTAAAATGGTGCCACACCCACAGGGGAGCGAAGTAACAGGTATTGCATTGAGATATGATGGTGGGTCAGGGTCATTGTTTATGCATCTTTATAGAAGTCCAGGCTTATATTTGTATTACTATGATTATTATTTCCTATCTCTACACTGAGCATGCGGCTTTTTATAGTACCACCATTGGGTTTCCGCATGATCAGTGCACTCTAAATGTGTTACAGGCTAAGTTATATAGATTTAAGCTTTATGTTCCATGAAAACTAATTATATGGACTGTAAATTTGGACTGGATGTGGAAGATTAAAAGACAGTAGGTGAGCAGCTGATAAATTAAACAAAAAGCTTTTAAAAATCGGTCAATGGAACCTCTAAGTGGGCCCTCAATGATTTACATTAAGGTCTACTGGATTTAAAGATGTATAATACATTATCTCCGAAATACATCTATAAAGCCTGTTCTAAAGAAGATTCCTGGTCCTAAACAGAGATGTATTGTCCATCAATAATCTAGTGCCTTCATCAGGGTCCCAACCAATGGCTTAGCTGTATGCAGGTGTTGGTCACTGATATGAAGACGCTGACCAGGACAAATCCAAAAAAAGATCTTGAGCAAGCAGCAAAGTCAAGCCTAAGTCAAGCCAACTGGACCAAAGGGATGGACTTGTTTGGAATGGGATTTACTAACCCCCTAACCTTAGACTATCTAGGAATCCCAGAGTTGAACGTCATAGAGACATGAGATTTGCCTGTTCTTCCGGGAGTCTCGGAGGCATCTTCTTTTTTTTCTAGAGTCTCCTGAACATTCCTGGAGAGTAGGCAAGTATGAGAGTGGTGAAGGGTTAATGGCCGCCGTTATTAAGGCCGCCGTGTAAAGCGATTTTAATGATTTTCTCAGATGCGAAAGTAAAAACTTTGAAACAAAGTTAGTGGAGTGGGAGCACCTTCTGCCGTTAGCTCTCAGTGCTGACTGTTCATTCCTGTAACTGAATTATTAATCCAAGCAGAATGTGTGACGGAGCGTGCAGTCATGTTTCCCAATTCACAAATCTGAAATGACAAATAGGTGCACTTACAAAGAATGCTACCTCAGCCGGGATTTCACCGGGGGCTAAATATATCTCACCGAATCAGACTTCAACCGAAAGTCATCTATTTCTTCTGCTGCAGAATCATCTTTGTGATACAGAAATTCCCTCAGGGGCGTAGTCAGAGGACCTGGGAGGAACGCTTGACTCTGTTTTCTGCAGGCAAGAACAAAAAAATGAGATCACAGGGATTTCCGTCTAGCAGTTTAACCCTTCGGCGTCATACCCACGTCCGCAGTATTGCGGCAGTACACTATCCACAATTGCGGATAGAATAGAATGCATGCTATGGGCCAATGCACATTGCCCGGAGCCCGGAGCGCAAAAAGAAATAGGATATGTCATTATATGGTCCACATTTTCAGTCTGGGCTCATAGAACATAGAACAACTTGTGTGTGCACGGTCTGTGATTGCGGGATGGCCCGCGGATGACCCTCCGCGGCCTGTCCGTGCCGTAATCATGGACTGTAGACAAGGCTACGGCCGTGTTCAGGAGTCCATTGGGTGCTGTTTAGGAACATCTCCAACTAGGATTGCAAGTGCCACACAGAAGTGCAACCTAAAGCTCCTGGGCTATAATGCAAAATCGATAACCGGGCCCCCCACCTACAGTGCCACGTACCATTTATGAGTCTGGGGGCTACTGCTACCTCTGCATTCCCTATAGCTGCCTCCCTGTTGCCTGAGCTGATTGATAAGTAGTTGGGGAGGCTGACATTTTCCAAGCTCCTGGTGGCTGATATCTGGAGAACTTTCTGCTTCCATTCCACAGAGGAATAGGAGAATATGCCAGATATGAGGCAAAGGTTGGTTCCAGAACTGAATCCTGGATCTGGGACTAGAGATGAACACATTTTTGAAAATTGATCTTGATTTTGTTTTGCAGGTGGACACATTTTCTTTTATGGAGCTGTATTTGCCGCACATAATATAGTCCGGCATTCACATAGCAGCATTTCAGCCTCTGTTGACTAGGGGGCAAGCAGGACGGGTGTAGGTACAACGGAGGCAGAGGCAAAAGTTACAACTCGGTTATTGTGCCGGAGGGTCTCAAAACCCCTCTGCCATATAAAAAGACACCAGTAATATCAATGGGAAGTGGGGGCCACTATTACAAATTTTCCAACAGCTGAGGAAGTGAAAAGAGGGCACCCAGGTAGGGATAAAAGGGTTCAAGAGAGCGCTAGATGCAGGGGCGTAACTAGGAAAGACTGGGCCCCATAGCAAACTTTTGACGGGGGCCCCCCTCCGCTGGGTATCACACAACCCCCCCTTGTAGATAGTGCCTCACTATAGATTCCACCACACAGTGCCCCCTATAGATAGCACCATACACAGTCCCTGTAGATAGCGCCATACACAGCCCCCTGAGGATAACGCCTTACAGCCCCCTGTAGATAACGTCTTACAGCCCCAAATCCCCCCTATAGATAACACCATACAGCCCCCCTTTAGATAACACCATACAGACCCCCCTGTAGATAACACCATACACCCCTCTGTAGATAATGCCATCCAGCCCCCCCCGTAGATAACGCCATACAGCCCCCCCTGTAGATAACGTCTTACAGCCCCAAATCCCCCCTGTAGATAACGTCTTACAGCCCCAAATCCCCACTGTAGATAATGCCATACAGCCCCCTGTAGATAACAACATACAGACCCCCCTGTAGATAACAGCATACAGATCCCCCTGTAGATAACGCCATACAGACACCCCCTGTAGATAACGCCATACAGACCCCCCTGTAGATAACGCTATACAGACCCCCCTGTAGATAACGCCATACAGAGTCCCCCCTGTGAATAATGCCATACAGACCCCCCCAGTAGATAACGCCATACAGAACCCCCCCTGTAGATAACGCCATACAGAGTCCCCCCTGTAGATAATGCTATACAGACCCCCCAGTAGATAACGCAATAGAGACCCCCCCTGTAGATAATGCCATACAGACCCCCCTGTAGATAACACTATACAGAACCCCCCTGTAGATAATGCCATACAGACCCCCTGTAGATAACGCCATACAGACCCCCCTGTAGATAACGCCATATAGCCCATCCCTCCCCCCCCAAAAAAACGGCCTATAGTTTGTCCTACAAAAGACATGCATTCCCTATCCACAGGATAGGGGATACATGTGTGATCGCTGGCAGCGATAAGGAGAACGGGGGACCGAAAGTCCTCCGAAGTTCTCCATGACAAACCTCGGACATCCGGCGCCTGCGCAGTTCAATAAAAATAAAACGAGCGCTGGTCACGCATGCGCACAAGCGCGACTGGTGCGCAAGTCGTTTCTATGGAGCTGCTGACACAGACCCCGGAAATCCGAACTTTGTCATGGATAACTTCGGGGGTCATTCGGTCCCCCGTTCTCCTTATCGCTGGGCGTCCCAGCAATCCCACATGTATTCCCTATACTGTGGATAAGGGATGCATGTCTTTTGTAGGAACAACCCCTTCAGTGGCGTCGCGCTGTAGCAGCCATAGCAGCTGCTAGCGGAGCCTCCGGCCATCGGAAGGGGTGCCTGTGCTGGCGGGTGGCACGGGCCCCTTCATGCTGCGGGCCCCGAAGCAGCCGCTATAGCGGTAGTTACGCCACTGGCTAGATGGTAAGAGCGGAGAAACATTTTAATGTACTACCTGGCTAAAATAATGGGGCATACGGACTTCATAGTGAAGGGACCCCCCTCTGTGATCCAGAGCAGAGAGTTGCTGCAACGAGCGGCTTCCAGTTCTTGTAGACTCAAAATCATTACCTATTACATGAGTAACCGGCCACACGGGTAATACTACATGAGTGGCCACATGAGGTTCCCCCGGCTAGAACAGATCATCACCAAGTGTAAGAGGAGTTCTCCCTGTGGTGCCAAGATGGGACAACCTCTTTGAGGTGTGGCATACTCTATGTTTGGCATCTAAGGTACAAGATATGCCATCAGGCTAATGAGAGGTAAAGCCAGTGCTGGATGTGTATGATCAGAGGCGCAGCTTGAGTCTTCTGGACCCCAATGCAAAATCTTTATCAGGGCCCCAAACTACCATGTGCCATTTATATGGCCGGGTTCACAGGGGTCGGATACACTGTATAAAACTACGCTCCGACCTAGAACCTACAGCATATTCCATCCAAAAACTGATGTGGTGCATTTTTTCGGGCAGAATTTCAGCGCTAAAACAACAAAAAACTTTTATACTTACCCCGACCATAACCACGGCGACACGTCCCTCTGACGTCCTGCAGCCCGGCCTCCTGGGAGGATGTTTCATCTCATTTGACCGCTGCAGCCTGTGATTGGGACATGGGATGAATCATTATCCCTGGAGGCCGGGCTGGACGCAAGAGCAGAGAGATCTGAGTCAGTATGAGATTTTTTTTTTTTTTCTGAATTGCAATTTTTGCGGTGGAATCGTAGCTTTTCGCCGCAAAAATTGCCACATCTGCTATTTGTTGCCATTTTTTTCTCCCTATTGACGTGCTGCGGATTAAAAAAACGCACCGCAGGTCATTTTATGAACAGTTTTTCAGCAGGTTTTTTTATGCAGCGTGCGGATGAGATTTGTTCAAATCTCACCCACTCTGCCGCTACTGTAATACGCTCCGGATTTTCCGGACAATCTGCCATATTTACGCCACGTGTGAACCCGGCCTAATACTGGTGTTTTCTTATGTGGCTTTTGGACCCCTCCCGGACACTCTGGTGCGACTGCTACGTCTGGACCCCTTTAGCTTCTCTGCTGAGTATGATATATAGATGACATTGTAGATATTTGTTGTCCCGAGAGGGATGGAGGTGAATACTTTTTATCGGTTGTATATATACATTTCACATATCTTCACTTCTGAAATGTTTCAGAACCCTGGACTAATATATTACTAATGTCTTCTCTATTTAGACCCCAGTGATATTTCTGTTGCTGTAATAAGTAGGACTTGTCCGCAGAGAACGTTGACATGGAGAAGAATGAGACAATAACCTCATTGTATTTTATCTCATGTATAGAAACAAAACTTCATATGTATGAGGGATACATCCTGAGAACGGGCGCCTTATCCCACCGCTGCATCTCGCCGTAATCCCTCCGCTTCCTTTATCCTTCCCCATCTCCTTGAGAAGGAGCTAGTCCAGTAAATTGAATTGTAATGGCTTGCAATCTATTTCAATTTAAAAGCAATATAACAAAATGGAAGCATTATCTTACATGAAGTAGCAACTTGGCTTTCTGTGAAGGGAGCAGAAAGCAGGTCACCAGGCAGACATCTTCTAATCTTAATTTATCTCCCTCACAGACTGATTTGTGACGTGAGAAAATACTGCTGCATTACTCCCAACTCCTTAATAATTCACCATCGGCGCGGTGATTCCGAGCGCATTATATTCCGGTTGTCAGGATGACTGCTAAGGAGCCAGCAGACAAAACGATGTTGTCATTCAATGTCCATGACTCTTAGTGTCATTCGACTGTGTGAGGCCAACAAGGAATGAGGTTCTTGGGTCTCATTAGCTCGTAAAATGATGAGGGTGATCTCCTTAGATAGTTCAGAGAGTTTTATAGGGTCAATATTACCTTGTAGTAAATAGAAAAAATATACAAGGGTTCGCTCACCGCGTTTCCACTGCGTTATTCCATGTGTTTGTTCAGACCACGTTATGAATAATGATGGTGCTCGTAGATATCCTAAGAGAAGTCCTGAGTCGACAGCAGGTATTTAAGGCAATGAACAAGGAGAAGCGATGTATCCAGCACTCTTGTACAAAAACGATTAATTTGGTCATATGATTAGCTATGATTAAGAACCCTAGAGGTTTAAAACGCGTAAGCGTGATTCGGGTATTTTCATTTTAATTGTCCTGTTTTTTTTTAAGTACGACCAAATAAATAGTTATTTTTACAAGATTGCTGGATACATCGCTTCTCCTTGTTCATTGCCTCAATATTACCTTCTCTAATCTTTTCTCACTCTGATTTGATGCCCATAGGTGCAGAGAGAAGATATAAAATTGGATTTCAGTTTCACAAAATAAAATATTTGTATAACAGTAGGTAATGAGCCAGGACTATGTGTCAATTTCTGCAATGAAAAGTCTTGCGCAAGTTGTTCTTGTCATTTGAGTTGCGTAACTTTCTACTTTTTCCATTTGAGTTGCACAGCATTGGAACTCAATGTAATGTTTAACATTATATTCCTGAGTAGAGATGAGTGAACCGGGACAACCGAACCCGGTTTCGGTCCGAACATCGGGAAAAGTTCGGTTCGCAGCGAATCCGAACTTCACCGGGTTCGGACGAACACGTTTTGACCGAACCCGGTCAAAAATATTATACAAATCGGCAGCCACTTGTCTCTATCAATCACTGATAGAGAAAAGAGGCTGCTGATTAAAAATAAAATAAAAAGCATTTCATATGTACCCGGTCGTTGTCTTGGTGATGAGTCCCTCTTCTTCCTCCCGCTCCGACCTTCTTTCCTGACGCGGCAGCCTGTGATTGGCTGCAGCGGTCACATGGGCTGTAACGTCATCCAGGAATGTCGGGCCGGATGTCGAGAGGGAAGGAGAAAGTTCTCGGTAAGTATGAACGTCTTTTTTTTTTTTACAGGTTACTCTATATTCTGATCGGAATTCACTGTCCAGGGTGCTGAAACAATTACTGCCGATCAGTTAACTCTTTCAGCACCCTGGAAAGTGACTATTTACTGACGTCGCCTAGCAACGCTGCCGTAATGACGGGTGCACACATGTAGCCACCCGTCATTACGGGGCCTCATGCACACGACCGTAAAAACACCCGTTATTACGGGTCGTAATTACGACCCGAAATAGCGGGCCCACAGACTTCTGTTAGCCATGGGTACCTTCCCGTTTTCTCACGGGAAGGTGCCCGTGCCGTTAAAAAGATAGAACATGTTTTATTTTACGGGCCGTGCTCCTATACTTTATAATGGGAGCACGGCTCGGAAAAACAACCGGCTGCCCATGGCCGGCCGTGCTCATCTCCTGAAATACTCTGTGCTGCCTTAAACTCTGTGGACAGGTCAGGATCCTGTTTCTTTTAAATGCTGCTGGGGAACCCGCTCGATCCACTATATAAGGCTGCGCTACAGTGCTTTGGAATAAGTGACTGGGGCAGAAGAGGATGGAGGCGCAGCCTTATATAGTGGATCGAGCGGGTTCCCCAGCAGCATTTAAAAGAAACAGGATCCTGACCTGTCCACAGAGTTTAAAGAGGCTCTGTCACCAGATTTTGCAACCCCTATCTGCTATTGCCGCAGATCGGCGCTGCAATGTAGATTGCAGTAACATTTTTATTTTTAAAAAACGAGCATTTTTGGCCAAGTTATGACCATTTTTGTATTTATGCAAATGAGGCTTGCAAAAGTCCAAGTGGGCGTGTTTAAATTAAAAGTCCAAGTGGGCGTGTATTATGTGCGTACATCGGGGCGTGTATTATGTGCGTACATCGGGGCGTTTTTACTACTTTTACTAGCTGGGCGTTCTGACGAGAAGTATCATCCACTTCTCTTCAGAACGCCCAGCTTCTGGCAGTGCAGACACAGCCGTGTTCTCGAGAGATCACGCTGTGACGTCACTCACTTCCTGCTCCTGGTCCTGCATCGTGTCGGCCACATCGGCACCAGAGGCTACAGTTGATTCTGCAGCAGCATCAGCGTTTGCAGGTAAGTCCATGTAGCTACTTACCTGCAAACGCCGATGCTGCTGCAGAATCAACTGTAGCCTCTGGTGCCGATGTGTCCTCGCTCATCCGACACGATGCAGGACCTGTGAGTGACGACACAGCGTGATCTCTCGAGAACACGGCTGTGTCTGCACTGCCAGAAGCTGGGCGTTCTGAAGAGAAGTGGATGATACTTCTCGTCAGAACGCCCAGCTAGTAAAAGTAGTAAAAACGCCCCGATGTACGCACATAATACACGCCCCTGAGGAAGCCAAAGATAGCGAAACGCGCGTTGGGGTTGTACTGTGGACCTTCCAGCACGGACATATCGTGAGACTCTCACCTTTGAATGGGTAAGACAGCATCACTATAACTGATCACCATACAAGTACTGAGTTCCCTATGTCACTATTTTCTGGCCAGGCACTTATCCATTGTTGCCACATAAATATTAGGACATCGAGAACTAGCAGTATATGACCCATTTGGTTGAGATATTCTATATACTTTATTGTATGGGTAGTGAATTTGAGTCTGCCCTAATATACTACTCCTATGTTGTATCTTGTCCTGTGCTATATTGTATACCACGGTATTAGTACTAGAGTCTTCTTATGATGTGTTTTTAAATGTATGTTAGTTTCTATCAATAAAATGTATATATTCTTGTATACTTAGACGATATAGCTCTCTTTTCTTCGGTATGGTTCTATAATTATGGAGCAGTCTATTTGACATAATATGGGGGGAAGTTGGTTTTCCAAACTTTACCTAGCCTGTAACCAACATATGCTTAGAGTTTATCTATCAATAATACACGCCCACTTGGACTTTTACTTTAAACACGCCCACTTGGACTTTTGCAAGCCTCATTTGCATAAATACAAAAATGGTCATAACTTGGCCAAAAATGCTCGTTTTTTAAAAATAAAAACGTTACTGTAATCTACATTGCAGCGCCTATCTGCTGCAATAGCAGATAGGGGTTGCAAAATCTGGTGACAGAGCCTCTTTAAGGCAGCACAGAGTATTTCAGGAGATGAGCGTGCGGATCTTGTGCGGGGTGGTGACTTGCCAATCATGTGAAGGTGTTATTGAGGACAGGAGTGGAGGAGAGGTAACAGACTGAGAGCTACGTAATGGTAAGAGCAGAGTTCACAGCAGCACAGAATATTTCAGGAGAGGAGCGTGTGATTGGCTGCAGAGGCCGCTGCAGCCTGTGATTGGCTGCAGAGGCCGCGGCAGCCTGTGATTGGCTGCAGAAGCCGCTGCAGCCTGTGATTGGCTGCAGAGGCGGTCACGTGACGTGCGTGACCGCCACTACAGCCTGTGATTGGCTGCAGCGAGCGGCGACATGGATGAAACGTCATCGCTGGAGGCCGGACAGGAGGAATTTAAGTATTATTTTTTTTTAAAATTACATTAAATTGTATTTTCCGCGCGCCGAGCATGGTACTGTCAAGGTTGCTGAAAGAGTTAGTGCAGCCCATTAACTCTTTCAGCACCCTGGACAGTACCATACTCGGCGCACAGAAATTACAGGTTCGGTCAGAACTAGTTCGGTCCGAATCGAACTTTTTCGTGAAATTCGGCGAACTAGCCGAACCAAACTTTTCATAAGTTCGCTCATCTCTATTCCTGAGTTTAATTGAGAATATAGAGTTGGATATGTTAGCAGGCGTAGTAGGTCTGTGACTGTTGGGCATAGAGTTTCATAAACAGATGTATACCTGCTCAGGAATGGTGTACTGGCCAACAGTGGCATGCATAGAGGCGAGGGGGTCCCATAGCAAACAGATGGGTCCTGCATTATGATAATGTGTATTGGCACTGATGACAAAACAGACTTGATGTATATTTCCCCTTCCTTGCCCTTTTCCATGACCCTAAGGCCAATTCCTGTTTCTCTTGACTGCTAACATTGCAAGTCCTCTGGAGAGGGAAGCTCTGCACTGGTTCTTGCCACTCAATAGAAAAAAGGACAGGACCAACCAGGGTTGAGACTTCTCTCCAATGGCCCCCCATAGAAGTCACATGGGCTGCCTCTATTTTTTGTACGCCTTAGCGCAGTCGAAGATTGCGTGAATAAATAGACCCACACACAATCGCTAAAGGCACTATTACACGGCCAACGATTGGGCAAAGCAGCGTTAATATAAATGCTCGTTCCCGATGTAATCAGGGCAACAATCAGTCAATGAATGCTTGTTCATCGGCTGATCTGCTATTTTATGCAGCGTTTAAAATCCTCGTTGTTGGCAGCACATCTCTCTGTGTAATCAGGAAGACATGCTCCCGACATGTTGAAAATGTGTGGGGACAAGTCATCGGTGTAACGATCGCTCGTCCCTATAAATGTCCAATCATTGCTCCGTGTTAAAGGAGCAAACGAACACAGATCAACAAACTGTTTCGTTGATCGGCGCTCGTTTACACGGCCCACATATTGCCGTGTAATAGGACACTACAGATAGTTTACTTAAAGGGTAACTAAACGTTCAACAAACTCATGATATGTCATAGTGACATGTCAGAAGTTTTGATTGGTGGGGGTCCGAGCAATAAGACCCCCACCAATCCCTAAAACAAAGCGACAGAAGCGCTCGTGTGAGTGCTGAGCTGTGTAGTTTCTGTTCTGCTTATTTTACGTATAGCCGACGTAGCAGTGTATGGGCTCATAGACTTTCTATTGAGTCCGTACACCGCTACATCGATTTCCGGAACAAGCTGAACAGAAACAAAGCAACTCAGCGCTCACACGAGCTTCAAATCTTCTGACACATCACTATGACATGAGAGAAGTTTTCTTGAACATTTAGTTAACCTTTAAGTGGAAAAGATACATATTAAAAAGATACAAAGTAGATGAGTATTGACCCGGCTTATCTGGGGGAGAGACCGCTGTTTTTAAAAAAAAAAAAAAACTCCTAGAAGTTCCAATGTGCTTAGCACAGGAGTTCTGGACACCGCAGTCCCAGGTCAGCTTTGATTTCTTTATCTATCTAATATTTCTTATAAATCTGATGGTTTTTAGTTTCTGTAACGATCTGTGGGTATGTGGACCCACTAGGCCGCACCGTCGTAGCGGAGTATCAGCTGGCCAAACAACAGTGTACCAAGTCTCTACAAAGTCCAATGGTACCTGTAATAGTCCAGACAGTATCAAGGCTAGGCACAGATGGTACTTTGACGGCAGGCGATGCAAAACGTGGCAGGAGGTACCAGGCTTGGCAGATGACACCAGACGTGGTGTATAACAGCAGGCGTAGCAAACGGCACAACACGACTGCAACACTAGAGAGGGCACAGGAACAAATTCAGCACGGGATACATGATACAGGTAGCAGGGCACAGGAACACTGGGAATAGGATACAACTAAGGGATCATTTGCAAGATTTACGTAAGAATAAAAACAACGCTCAGGCAAGGAGTGAAAGGGCAGGGCCCTTTTTATAGTCCACGGTGATCTGGGAGAAATTAGTAAATTCATTACAAGTGCGCGCGCTGGCCCTAGTGGTCACTGCAGGGCAGGGCGGCCGCATGTGCTGGTGTTTCCGGGGAGGGAAACGTTGCCAGGATGAGAGGGGTATGCGGTTTGCGACCGTGGCCGCTACAGTTTCCCCATCCACAACCCATGGAAAATCCTCATATTCTAGATATTTCAGGACTAGAAACTATTGAGGAAAAGACATGACCTTCGATAAACAATAAAAAGTATGTATTTTATTAAATAGTCAAATTAAAATATACAAACATGTACAAATAGATACAATCCGATATACAACCTTCACAAATAGGACAGACAAAGAAAAAAATTTGGTGAGTATATCAGCTGTACAGACAGTGTCAAGGTCCTATACAGAAATCAGTACACAGTAGAATACAGTATTAAATCAAATATTTATGACATATGGTCATGAAATAAGAAGAACCAGCACAGAACAACAGGATATGAAATTAATGACAATAAAGATGTAAGTTAATTGATATTCTAGGTCATGAAGATAAATATCTAAACACAACACTCAAAACATGATAAGGTTAGAGAATCCTGGTGTAAGCAATACCTGCAAATGCAGCTGTGCCGGAGCATAAAAGAAACCCAGAGAGGACCGATCACACACAACCGCCGCGCTCACGACACGCGTTTCGCCGTAGCTTCGTCAGGGAAGTTTTAAGACTACTCAACTTTAATTGGTATACATTCTTGCACATGCGGGCACAGTGCTCTTACTCTTAGGAATTTATAACGTCTTTGTGCTACGGTACTCCCCCTCCCCCGGTACATCTTTGGAACATTAGCTCGAAAATATTACCAACAAAAATTTAACTCCTTGCTTACATCTTTCTTGCCGATGTTGCAACAGCTAAAGCAGCCTTTCTGTAGTGTTAAAGGAGCCTCAGAGGCTGTAAACAATGTAATACAGAGCAACGGGGGAGGTAAATGATCAAAGAAGAAGAGTACACCATAATCATTACCTTTCAATTTCCCGAAACTTACTTGCTACGGTTGATGGTTAGGATAGACTGGGGTACCAATCCAAGTTTTGCTATGGGACCTCATGGTTACTTGTTACTTTCTTAATGCATAACATGCCTTTCATGGCCTGCAGATTTTAGGTTTAACTAAGAAAAAATGGCTTTTGTTAAAATTGACACACTCTTTTGCTTTCTACTGCTATTTAAGTCAACTAGAAAAACATGGTCACTTGGAGGGTTGAGCACTGGATAATCTGCAGACTCTTTCAACATAACCTCCACCCTAGGCACATTTTTCATCCATTAGATTGTGATGGTGGATTCCGATCCCAAGAACTGGCACATCTCTTTATCAATTTCCAGTTCAGATATGGATATACAGGCACAGTCACTCTCCATTAAAGTGATGGGACCTCACTGATCACAATATATTAAAGGAGTTATCCATAAATATAGCTTTAACAGGAACACCATTACTAAATGAAGGAACATAAATATACAAAAGTATAAAAATGCACGTGAGTAATGCGGCTGTTAGTGGTATGTTGTCCAATAGGACATCATGTCCTGCAGTTGTGTGACCTAGTAATGTGACTGCAGTACTCAACTAAGCCACATAACCACCAGATGTGGCATCACTTTGTACAAAGCATCACTCATAGCTGCATTTTTACATGGGATATTGCAAACAAGGACAGTGGTCGCCCTAAGTATATATTTTAATCAGTTCCTACTGGATACTCTGTTTTCTAAAAGCTACAAATTTATGTCTTAAATATAAAAAAAACAAAAAAAGTATATTAATGGAAAACCTCTAAAACCGTGCAGATACAAAAGGGTTCATTCTAAATTCAGCTTTGGTTCACCTCTAGCTGCTTGTGCATAGAATGTTGTCCGCAGATACAGTATATGGAAATTAAAAAAAATATGTAATGCAGAGCAAGAAACTACTGTACTGTATATCACCAGGGCAAGTATGACGCTTTCCATGGTGCTGAAATCTTTCCATGAGCTTTTAATAATTGGTCTTGATACTTCTTATGAAGAAAAGATCTATTGAAGGGCTCAGAAAGAAACCTTGCGGGATCCTACATTGTGCACTAAAATATTATATCTCCAGAAATTCCCAATTGAAAGCATTTTATCCTTTTTTCAAAAACACCCAATTCCAGGCTGTAATTGCTTTTAGGCAGAGCTCCCTGCTTTGCGGAAAAAAAGAAGCATGGGGAAATGACACGTCGATTGGATGCACTGTATGCATGTCAGCACAAAAGCAGCAGCTAAACAGCTAAAAGGATTTTCTTATGTACTTAGCATCTGGGTTTTGCTGAGTCTAAAGCGAAACAAAGACCCCGGTTCCTTGACATGAAATATTACTTTCTACATCAATGGAAAGATGATCAGACAAACCGTGGACAGGAAGAATAACCCTTTCTATGCTATCAAAGCTATGTTGGCGTTTTGGACATGAATGGGATATTTCTTGAAATTTCTCATAACGGAACATAAATGCTTTAAACAGATCATGGACCTCTGACAACAATGACAATATTTGGTATGATTTATGCACTATAATATGCTCCTTAACTTTTGCAGAACATTTTTGAGACATGGAAAAGGACACCACTACCACTGCTTGATTGTGATAAAGAAAAATAATCAGTATAGCTTTTGCTAATAATCAGTTTCCATTATTATATGCTTATGCTACATATATGTATACTCTGCCAATGTATACCCTGTCTCTGAAATATATTATATATAATCTTGCTAGGGTTTGTTCTTAAACAGTATTCTCTGAATATCAGACTGCTGGCCTCCTTATCAGGCCTTCAAGGCCATTCTGATATAAGACTGCCAAGTTTACTGGAGGCAGACATCATATTCTAGATGACATAAAGCTTGTATATAGGATGATGTGTCATAAATACGTATTTCTAGTGTGGCCATTAACATGTAAGGTGGTTCCTTAACCCAGAAAATACCTTTAAAATGACAATCTAAAAGTAAATCGCCAGATCTTCTGTGTAACTCTTGAGAGGATCTCCATGGCCATGTCTTTCTAATTTCTTACTTCTTTATCTCTCTCTTATTATTGTAACTTTTCTTCTTAATAAAGCTTTCATTAAATTTAAGAGAGTTTTCTCAAGATTTCCTTATTAATTAGTCAGGCAGAGAACGGAGTGCGGATGAGACAATGTATCTCATAATGTTGAACTCAGTTTCTTTAGAAACTCATAAGGACATTAGAATACATGACACAGATTCTGCAAAAACTCTTTGAGAAATGGAATGGAACACATCACGTCAATCACTAGCTTGTCACCCATGAAGAGCCTCATTTACAAAGAGGTTCTGTAATGACGGGGAAGGGAGACAGACAGGTGAGCCCTAATCTACCCGCCACTCAGTCCCTGCCTACTTGCAACGGCCCGTCCTAGGCGACGGCGTACAACTGGGCGACGGTCCCTACGCTCAATAAGTGCATGACAGACAAAAAGACAAGGGTACACAGAAGCTAAGGGAAATGGGGAAGTTGCCCACGGCAACACCGTGAGCAACAAGAGTAGTGAACGAGCCGAGTCAAACCAGGAGTGTACGAGGTACCAAACGCAGAGCAGGAGAGTAGTCAGTAAGCCAGGGTCAATATGAAGCAGGGACAAACAGTTCAAGCAGCAGCAGCAGAGCCATGAAACAGGAGAATCACCGGCAAAGGAGGAGCAGGAAGTGAAGGTATAAATGGACAGAGGGCGGGAGCTAGCTCCGTCTGACCAGGCTGTGATAGGCTCTCCTACTCCTCAGCCTCCCAGCCTGATTAGTAGAAGGAGGGGTCACTCGATCAGACTTAGGAGCAGGAGCAGACTGACTAACCACGGGCGTCGACACAGAAGCTGTGTCTGGCAGATCCTTTACAGTACCCCCCCCTTTTTAAGAGGGGCCACTGACCCTTTCTAGGTGGACCTGGCTTATTGGGGAACCGAAGATGGAACCTCCTGAGCAATACTGCAGCGTGAACATCCCGGGCGGGTACCCAAGTCCTCTCCTCAGGCCCGTATCCTCTCCGATGGACCAGGTACTGGAGAGAGCCTTGGACCATCCTGCTGTCCACAATCTTGGCCACCTCGAATTCTACCCCTTCCTCGAGGGAGCCAAGGACGGGGAGCAGCGTTTCATGAGGGAGGCATGAAACACGTCGTGTATTCGAAAAGACGGGGGTAACTCCAGTCGGAAGGAGACAGGGTTAAGGACTTCAATGACCTTGTACGGCCCTATATACCGGGGAGCAAACTTTTTGGACGGGAGTTTCAATCATATTGACAGTCAGAGATAAAACACCTTAAATATTGTTCTAGAGACTGATTAGTGCTCTCCGTTTGGCCATTAGTTTCAGGATGGAAGGCTGAGGAGAAGGAGAGATCAATCTTCAACTTTTTACAGAAGGCTCTCCAAAACAATGAAACAAATTGTACCCCTCTGTCAGAAACAATATTGACAGGAACCCCATGGAGACGCAGGATGTGTTTGACAAACAAGGTAGCTAATGTCTTAGCATTGGGTAGTTTCTTGAGGGGCACAAAATGGCACATTTTACTGAAGCGGTCTACTACAACCCACACCACCGACTTGCCTTGAGATGGAGGCAAATCGGTGATAAAATCCATGGAGATATGGGTCCAAGGTCTCTGAGGAATGGGCAAAGAAAATAGTAAGCCCGCTGGTCGGGACCTGAGAGTCTTGGACCTAGCACAAACCTCAAAAGCGGCGACGCAGGCCTTAACGTCTTTAAGTAACCCAGGCCACCAGTAGTTTCTGGCAATGAGGTGCTTGGTACCCAGGATGCCTGGATGGCCAGATAGTGTAGAGTCATGATTTTCCCTGAGTAGCCGGAATTGCAGGGGAACAAACAGCTTGTACTCAGGAAGGTTCCCGGGAGCTGAACCTTGATCAGCCGCAATTTCGGAGACTAGGTCAGAATCAACAGAGGAAATGATTATACCTGGGGCCAAAACACAAGCAGGATCTTCCTCCGAATGAGGGCTGGCCATGAAGCTATGCGACAGTGCATCAGCCTTAATATTTTTAGACCCAGCCCTATAGGTGACCAAAAAGTTGAATCTAGTAAAAAATAACGCCCATCAAGCTTGTCTCGGGGCGATCAAACTTAGGAGCAGGAGCAGACTGACTAACCATGGGCGTCGACACAGAAGCTGTGTCTGGCAGATCCTTTACAGGTTCTGTAGGATGATGGATAAGGTTTAGCAGTAGATGAGACAATGTATCTCATAATAATCAACTCAGCTTCTGTAGAAACTCGCAATCTATGTTATGACTTCAGCAAGACTACAGGATACATCCCACAGCTTCTGCAGAAACTCTTTGACAAATGTAAAGGGGTAATTCTTGTCAATCATTGCTGACTACCATGAAGAGGTTCTCCAGAAGTGTGGTAATGTGTAACAGTAGATGGAACAATGTACCATATAATACTGAACTAAGCTGCTACAGAATCTCTTACAATATGGTATGTCTACAGCAGTACTTCATGATACACATCACAGCTTCTGCAGAAACTCTTTGAGAAGGAGCAATTTCATGTTAGTCAATCAAGTGCTGCATTTCCATTTCTCAAAGAGGTTCTGCAGGAGGTGATGCATACATTTGCACTGCCCCAGTCAAAATATGATCTTTTTTCAAGGAAGATAATAGAAGAGAAAGGATTGGGGGTCATCTATCAATCACTATTGTATATTTAATGTTCATCCTCAATGGGACAAATGGGCTGGATCTAGAAGATGGAGCACCCAGGAAAGAAGAGATCACCAGAGAATAGAAGATGAGGTTAACGTACATTGGGCACTTGGTGTGGGAAGTGTCAATGGAGTGGGCTGTCATGGTGGTACCAATCTTGTTCTGTACAGTCAGCTAAAGAATTTAATCTGCACTTCATAGACAAGCAAAAGGCTGCAGTTTATCCCAGCTTGGGACTCTCAGGGCATGCTGGGAATTGTAGTCTTGAAGCAGCTGGAGATATATGACCTAATATATCATCCCAGATGTCTTCAAATTTTAATTTATCTCACTCACAAACTGATTTGTGACATGAAATATAAAATCTTGCTGCATTACTCCAAACGCCTTCATAATTTACAATCGGTGCGATGATTCTGAGTCCATGCATTTTCTGGTTGTCAGAATGACTGCCAAGGAGCGAGCAGACAAAATAATGGTGTCATTCAATGTCCATGAGTCTTAGTGTCCTGTATGAGGCCAACATGTAATGAGAATCCCAAGTGCCATTATCTCGTAAGATGATGAGGGTGAACTTCATAGAGCTGCTCATAAGATTGTCCATTGACTTTTACTAAAATATTATCCTATATATCATGCAACTGATATAAAACTCTAGGGTCTTCTTTACAGAAACAGTAGATATCACTATCTAGACCCATTGAAGGACAACTGGGGTCATTAGATGCTATGAATTCAAGACTAGGTGAAAAAAAAATCAATAATTTGCCCTAAATACTATATTACATGGTGGCGATTAAGTTAGCGGGAATTTAAGATCTACGGAAAACATAAAAAAACTCTTTTTTTCCTCTGTTTGAAGTCATTTCTTTATTGTAAGATTATAAAGCATAAAAAGATTGAGGAGGACGAAGTCTCGTTTTCCAGATTCAGCCAATTTACTTATTATTGATTGGAACTCCACATGTGGCATCCACAGCAAGAGCCTATAATACATGACGGTACAATGGTTGTCTGATGGGACTAACTAGATGTTTGTACTGCAAATTACACTAGTTTTCCTGCCTTGTTCTCCATAGTACTTATTATCAAGAGCAGGAAACTTACATGTAAAGTCTACAAAGTTCTGATTAACCCCTTTATAGTCGATTGACGCCTGATGACATTGGCTAAATAACAACAGAACCAATTAATTTCTTAGCATTACCATTGCCAATGAGTTGCAGGGTATTATAATAGGTGTTTGTTCTATCACTTTCCCAATGAAACCGTGTTTTTATATGATCTACCAACATGGTCCTTTGGTCCTCCTCACTTATAAATATAGGTGATGAATGCTACTCACCTTTCACTATTGCAGTGGTGCGTCTCCACTGGTGGCCGCAGTTCTCCACCCTCCACCCATCGTTCGTGTCAGGTTGCTAGGCAATTCAAATCACCGTTCCTTGCATCAGCGATGTCCTCCTGTACGCAGCCGCATCCCTCTACTTCTAGTCGCAGGCCACATTGAGTTGTCGCCACAATGAAGCCAAACCGGAGGCTCTATTCAAAGAGACAATCCAACCTGTATCCTTCACCTGTGAATTGAAGTCCATTCTTCTGTATAGTTCCTGACTTTGAGTCTGACCTTAACTTTGGCCTTATTTCTGGATTCCCGAATACGCTTCAGATTTCCTCTTGGCCTTATATCTGAATTCTGGTTCTGACCCCTGGCCCGTCCTTTGACTACAGTATGTCCTCGTCTTATCCAGTGGCTTTTGTTGCATCCTGACCACTATCCTTGTGATGACTTTTCGCTCTATTCCTATCTACGCTTCAGCTTTCTTCTTGGCTTTATTTCTGGATTGTTCTCTCATCTCATCCTGTTGCTCTACTCCATAGCCTGTCCTTTGACTATGCTCTCGTCTCACCCTCTGGCTTGTCGTCTCCTGACCACTATCCTTGTGATAATCCTTACCTTTGTTCCTGACTACGTTTCAGTTTTACTTAGCACACCTGCCACCATGCAATGACTACTCTGGGGACCACGACCTTGGATGTTTTTTAAAACCCTAAATCCAAAATCCTCTGTATCCATACAGGTAACTGTTACCCCTACTTCTCAGAAAAATAGCTTCCATTTCTGTCTAATACAAAACAGCAATATCTCAAAGACATCAATACTGCGGAGACAACCTTGGGGATTCTTACATATCTGCCAATGGGTGGCCCTAGTCCCTTCATTCATTCCTGAATTCACGATATTACATTGCAGATAGGACTGAAGCAGACAACCTGGTGGATATGTCCTATAGATGTCCAATATGTGAAGCGGAAGTCCTGCAATCTTCCACTCACCCCCCTTTAGCTTTAATTTATAGATCATTATTGCATGTCCTAATTGCCCTTGCCCACGTGATTATAATCATTTACAACCTTCTAGTTCTCAAATCCAATAGGGCTCCAGAATATCTCCAAGCCTTGAAAGTATTCTTCCAGCACTCCCAGCATATGATTTGTCTCTTCTCTTTGCAGTCCTGGTGAAGAACTGTCTTTTCCTTATTGACTTGATCACCGCAGATGGAAGAACGTTGGACCCACCAGAGGAGATTAACTGCATCAAAGTTTAAAGTGTGAACTGGACCATAGGTTTATTGTGAAATGACCCCAAAGCAGGATAAACTCTCACAACTTCCTACAGCATTAGCTTCAGATGGGGTTATCATCTAGCAGACCTTGTGGGCTTTGCTCTCCTATCATTGCAGAACCAAGACCACCCAGAGGATACTCTGGTCTTTTGGTGGGCCTGATTGACCTTGAACCCAATGTTCTTACTTGTAGGATTGGATAATACTGGACTATTAGAGGATTTCTTTGTAATTCAGGAGATATTTACCACTGATGCCACTCGGGATTAGACTGTGCATATATTACAAACCCTTGTGTAGTAAAGGCGCGTGACCATTGTGTAATGAAGAACTGTTCAGTGACCACATTATTCAGCTAAACTATAGTGCATTCTGTTTATCATATTAAAAGTATGTGCGCCTACATTGTTTTGTAATCATTTCCCATAAATGAACGCCGCCTTAAATGGAACCGGCCCATGCAATGCTCAGCATCTATAATGCATAGCTCCTGAATCAATTATATAGCACGTTCAATACAGAGATTTATTAGAAGAGGAGAGATCAACGAGCTGATGAAACACATACTGCCTTTCACCTTCACATTTCAATCTGGAAGAAAAATACATTATTATTCCATGTTCATCCGGATTGGGGGGGGGGGGTCGCCGGTGCTCGACAATGGCTGAATATTCAGATATTAGTGCAGTTAATAAATAAAACATCTACACGGATTGCTGAGGTGGCTTTTACTAGAGAGCAGGGAAGCCTCGCTAAAGACAGGAATGTAATTAGTAACGCCACTTTCTGGAATATGTTATCGGTGACCGGGTCATTAGTGGTTTCTTAATACCATGGTTTTTGTTCGAGAATTTTTAGTCTACTAATGATAGAGAAGTGTTATTCTAATTAATCAACGCACATTGTTATTTGCATACAGTAGATCAGTTTTCACGCTCAATAAATGTTTAGTAAGCTGTCCAGGTGAATGGATATGATTATAGAGAGTGGGCGAGGCGGGGGGTCAGCTCAATAAGATATTTCAGTGATTGTTAGGCTGGATTCACACGAGCACATTACGTCCGTAATGGACGGACGTATTTCGGTCGCAAGTCCCGGACCGAACACACCGCAGGGCGCCGGGCTCCTAGCATCATAGTTATGTACGACGCTAGGGGTCCCTGCCTCTCCGTGGAACTACTGTCCCGTACTGAAAACATGATTACAGTATAGGACAGTTGTCCCGCAGCGAGGCAGGGACTCCTAGCATCGTACATAACTATGATGCTAGGAGCCCGGCTCCCTGCAGTGTGTTCGGTCCGGGACTTGCGGCCAAAATACGTCCGTCCGTTACGATCGTAATGTGCTCGTGTGAATCCAGCCTTAGAGGTATAGAATAAAGCTTTAGTCTACTTCCAAAAGAGTCTAATACCAACCCCCCAATAATGCACACTCCACTATATAGGTTCTATAATACTCACTGCTATTGCATAATTAGCTCATCAAACAATCAGAATATTTTGTCATTGCACTGGAGGTGTATATTGAGGAGAAGAGGCCAGCTTCTGGGGCTGGCTCATACTACAATGACCTATTCTTTGATAAGAGGCTCAAGAAATTATTTCCATCTCCCCTTTAGGAAAGACATTGGTGAAATGACCCTTTTGCAAGTCGTCAACTCACTTGTTGCATGTTAAAAGAAGGGGGCTTGAATAGCTGTCTATTTAACTTCCATTTACGCTATTATGCTATGATTCCTATCCTATTTGTATTGCACTACAGCGCTCATTACGATATATATGCAGTCGCATGAGGCGAACAACTTTTTCTGCATTGTGAGAAAATAGTTGGTAATATTTGGTGAATCATATTTATATACTTACCCGGCCGGGCTTGTGATGTCTGTTTGTTTGTTTGTTTGTTTGTTTGTTTGCCATTTATGCAAAGTTATAAAGTTTAGTCAAAAATTTATTAATTTGTATTTCACAGTCCAATTGAGCCTCGTGCCTCTTTATACCAGGATTTGTTCCCTATCCCCATTCTTTATTATTACTTATATGCCTGGTTGGCACCGTACAATTGTACAGAGCTCTGTGGCTGTTGAGATTCCTTGTTCTCTTTCTTTTTCTATATACACTACCGTTCAAAAGTTTGGGGTCACCCAGACAATTTTGTGTTTTCCATGAAAACTCACACTTATATTTATTAAATGAGTTGCAAAATGACTAGAAAATATAGTCAAGACATTGACAAGGTTAGAAATAATGATTTTTATTTGCAATAATTTTCTCCTTCAAACTTTGCTTTGGTCTTGGAATGCTCCATTTGCAGCAATTCCAGCATTGCAGACCTTTGGCATTCTAGCTGTTAATTTGCTGAGGTAATTGGGAGAAATTTCCCCCCATGTTTCCAGAAGCCCCTCCCAAAAGTTGGATTGGCTTGATGGGCACTTCTTGCGTACCGTACGGTCAAGCTGCTCCCACAACAGCTGTATGGGGTTGAGATCTGATAACTTTGCTGGCCACTCCATTACAGATAGAATACCAGCTGCCGGCTTCTTCCCTAAATAGTTCTTGCATCATTTGGAGGTTCTGCTTTGGGTCATTGTCCTGTTGTAGGATGAAATTGGCTCCAATCAAGCGCTGTCCACAGGGTATGGCATGGTGTTGCAAAATGAAGTGATAGCCTTCCTTATTCAAAATCCCTTTTACCTTGTACAAATCTCCCACTTTACCAGCACCAAAGCAACCCCAGACCATCACATGACCTCCACCATGCTTGACAGATGGCGTCAGGCACTCTTCCAGCATCTTTTCAGTTGTTCTGCGTCTCACAAATGTTCTTCTGTGTGATCCAAACACCTCAAACTTTGATTCGTCTGTCCATAACACTTTTTTCCAATCTTCCTCTGTCCAATGTCTGTGTGGCTTTTGCCCATATTAATCTTTTCCTTTTATTAGCCAGTCTCAGATATGGCTTTTTCTTTGCCCCTCTGCCCTGAAGGCCAGCATCCCGGAGTCGCCTCTTCACTGTAGACGTTGATACTGGCATTTTGCGGGTAATATTTAATGAAGCTGCCAGTTGAGGACCAGTGAGGCGTCTATTTCTCAAACTAGAGACTCTAATGTACTTGTCTTGTTGCTCAGTTGTGCAGCGGGGCCTCCCACTTCTCTTTCTACTCTGGTTAAAGCCAGTTTGTGCTGTCCTCTGAAGGGAGTAGTACACACCGTTGTAGGAAATCTTCAGTTTCTTGGCAATTTCTCGCATGGAATAGCCTTCATTTCTAAGAACAAGAATAGACTGTCGAGTTTCACATGAAAGCTCTCTTTTTCTAGCCATTTTGAGAGTTTAATCGAACGCACAAATGTAATGCTCCAGATTCTCAACTAGCTCAAAGGAAGGTCAGTTTTATAGCTCCTCTAAACAGCAAAACTGTTTACAGCGGTGTTAACATAATTGCACAAGGGGTTTCAAGTGTTTTCTAATCATCCATTAGCCTTCTAACACAGTTAGCAAACACAATGTACCATTAGAAAACTGGAGTGATGGTTGCTGGAAATGGGCCTGTATACACCTATGTAGATATTGCATTAAAAACCGGATGTTTGCAGCTAGAATAGTCATTTACCACATTAACAATGTATAGGGTGTATTTCTGATTAATTTAATGTTATCTTCATTGAAAAAAACTGTGCTTTCTTACAAAAATAAGGACATTTCTAAGTGACCCTAAACTTTTGAACGGTAGTGTAGGTTTATACTATCCATGAGGAAAGGAGATAGGGCCATCCTAAAAAAAATCAACTGATTTGGACGAAGAATTAGATTATGGATTGCTGCCCAAATACTTCTAGGTGCCAAAGATCACACCACATTTTGTGCTTTGCCTTCCTGATAGTGATGTGCAAGATATTTATTTGGTCATTGGCTATGTCATGAATAATATGTTTAAGTAGTGGAATTTCATTCTTCAGATGATTACAATGTTAGAAACTGTTATAGGAAGCCACTCTTGTTTGTTTGTAACATTTCTGAACTTCTAGATCTGAAATGGTCACCTGTAAGTTCTATTATTATCTGCTAGATCTGCCCTGGTCACCTTTAAGTGCTATTATTATCTGCTAGATCTGACCCGGTCACCTGTAAGTGCTAATATTATCTGCTACGTCTGCCCAAGAAACCTGTAAGTGTTATTATTATCTGCTAGATCTGCCACAGTCATCTGTAAGTGTTATTATTATCTGCTAGATCTGCCACGGTCATCTGTAAGTGTTGTTATTATCTGCTAGATCTGCCCCAGACATCTGTAAGTGTTGTTGTTATCTGCTATATCTGCCCAGGTCATTTCTAAGTGTTATTATTATCTGCTACATCTGCCCCAGACAACTGTAAGTGTTATTGTTATCTGATAGTTCTGCCCCTGTCACGTGCAAGTGTTATCATTATATGCTTGATCTGCCCTGGTCACCTGTAAGTGTTATTATCTTCTAGATCTGCCCTGATCACTTGTAAGTGTTATTATTATCTGCTAGCTCTTCCCCGGTCACCTGTAAGTGTTATTATTATCTGATAGATCTTCCCCGGTCACCTGTAAGTGTAGTTATAATCTGCTAGATCTGCCCGAGCATCTGTAAGTGTTATTATCTGCTAGAACTGCCCTGGTTACCTGTAAGTGTTATTATTATCTGCTAGATCTGCCCAGTCACCTGTAAGTGTTATTATTATTTGCCAGATCGGCCTCGGTCACCTGTAAGTGTTGTTATTATTATCTGCTAGATCTGCCCTGGTCACCTGTAAGTGTTGTTATTATTATCTGCCAGATCAGCCTCAGTCACCTGTATGTGCAATTATTATCTGCTAGATCTGCCCCGGTCACCTGTAAGTGCTATTATTGTGAAGTGTAAGCATCTAAGAGTAACATCAGCTTAGTCATGAAGTGGTAGATCACGCAACTCACAGAGTGGAGCTGCCGACTGCTGAAGCGTGTGGTGTGTAATAATCTCCTATCTTTTGTTGTATCACTGACGACAGAGCTTTTTCTGCCTCTTGAAGTGACATCAGCACTAGAACTGTGCATCTGGAGAGTCATGAAATGAATTTACATGATCGCAGCACACAAGCCTAAGATAACCATACACAATGCCAAATGTCGGATGGAGTGGTGTAAAGCATGTCGTCACTGGACTCTGGAGCAGTGTGTTCTCTGAAGTGATGAATCATGGCTCACTATCTGGCAGTCTGATTATGTGAATGCCAGGAGAACGCTAATCACCGAAAAGCATGGTGCCTACTATCACATTTAGTGGAGGAAGGATAATGGTCTGGGGCATTTTCTGGGTTTGGTCCCGTATTTCCAGTGAAGGGTAATGTTTATTCTAAAGCATACAAATATATTGTCCACAATTGTCGCTTTCGACTTTGTAGTTTGGGGTTCGTCCCTTTCCTATTCAAGCATGACTGTGCCCTATTCACAAAATAAGCTCCATAATAACATTTTGTGATGTGTTTGGTGTGAATGAACTTAGGTGGCTGCATAGAGCCCTGACCTCAACCCCATAACACCTTTGGGATGAATTGGAATGCCGATTATGACCCATACGTTATAAGCCAACATCAGTGTCTGACCTCACAAATGCTCTTTTGGCTGAATAGGTCTTAATCCCAACAGGAACGCTCAAAAATGCCTTCTCAGGAGATTGAAGACTGTTATAGATGCAAAAAGGAGGCCCAACCTCATTTTAGCATCGATGGTATTGAAAAAGGATGTACAACAAGCTCATATAGGTGTGATGGTCATATTTCCACAAACTTTCGGCAATATAGTGTGATAACATTTTGGTGAATGTTCCCTAATTTGCATCTCTCAAGGTCCCATTTTGGTTTTTGCAAACAGTCACGGACTCAAGGTCTCATGACAACAAAGTTCTCACGGTTTTCCACCGGAACATGCAGTGCACTGGGTCGTTCTCCTACCAAAAGGGAACAAGAAAAGTTCTAGAGATGGTCAATAGAGATCCTGATGTATACCGTTAAATAGCATAGATGAACAATTCCCCAGAAGAAGGACCTCATCAGTGCTGCTGTTAGAATAGAAGAAGGGCTGCCATTGTAGGCTAAAGGCATAATATGTCTGGAAAGCTGATGAGACGGCTGAAGGTTTGCTGAGTGTGCACCTTTTTTGCAAGCACATAATATAGACAGATATTTCTGCATTAGGCTATGCTTATAAAAGCACAGTCAGTGAACCTATAACAAGGGTCTCCATGTTCCCCAGTCTACATTGTGCCCTGTTTTTCCTTTCATCTCCCTCAGGTAAAGAACACGTTGGTTAGAGGATCATTGTCATTTCATCAGTTTGGGTTATTTTAGACCTGCAATTCTTCTTTAAGGCCCTGGTTCGCTTCGGAGAGAAGCCTTTGCCCTTTTCATATTGCTTCAATGTTCCACTTGACATGAGTTAATAAAATAACACTTTCATGCCTGAGGTCCTCTTCTTCAATCCTCAGAGAGGCATCAAGTATTGGATGAAAAATGGTACAAAAATAAATCTCTACCTGTCATAATGAACGGAAGTGCAAATTACCAGAGTAACCCCAGCAGACAAGTTATCACTTTGTATTAATTAGAAAACATGTTCTACTCATAAAGTGATTATATTCTTGTATATAGGAGCAGTATTATAGTAGTTATGTTCTTGTATATAGGAGGCAGTATTATAGTAGTTATATTCTTGTATATAGGGGTCAGTATTATAGTAGTTATATTCTTGTATATAGGGGGCAGTATTATAGTAGTTATATTCTTGTATATAGGGGGCAGTATTATAGTAGTTATATTCTGGTATATAGGAGCAGTATTATAGTAGTTATATTCTTGTATACAGGAGCAGTATTATAGTAGTTATATTCTCTTATATAGGAGGCAGTATTATAGTAGTTATATTCTTGTATATAGGGGGCAGTATTATAGTAGTTATATTCTTGTATATAGGAGCAGTATTATAGTAGTTATATTCTTGTATATAGGGGCAGTATTATAGCAGTTATATTCTTGTATATAGGGTAAGTATTATAGTAGTTATATTCTTGTATATAGGAGACAGTATTATAGTAGTTATATTCTTGTATATTTGAGCAGTATTATAGTAGTTATATTCTTGTATATAGGAGCAGTATTATAGTAGTTATATTCTTGTATATAGGGGCAGTATTATAGTAGTTATATTCTTGTATACAGGAGCAGTATTATAGTAGTTATATTCTCTTATATAGGAGGCAGTATTATAGTAGTTATATTCTTGTATATAGGGGGCAGTATTATAGTAGTTATATTCTTGTATATAGGAGCAGTATTATAGTAGTTATATTCTTGTATATAGGGGCAGTATTATAGCAGTTATATTCTTGTATATAGGGTAAGTATTATAGTAGTTATATTCTTGTATATAGGAGACAGTATTATAGTAGTTATATTCTTGTATATTTGAGCAGTATTATAGTAGTTATATTCTTGTATATAGGAGCAGTATTATAGTAGTTATATTCTTGTATATAGTGGCAGTATTATAGTAGTTATATGAAAAACCTACACAAACCTCGACCAAAGCAATGGCATGAAAAGGGGTCCCTTATTACAAGTAGACAACCAAAAGCGAACAAAAAAGGGACATAGCCCTAAGAATAATAGTCAACTATATAATATAGAAAAATGAACAATCTTTATTAAGAAAAAATATACAACAATAATCACAGAATATAAAACACGAATGGACCAGATAAGGAGATAAAAACAGTGCGGTCAGATGAAAAAGACCAAAAACGTACAGAGTCAGCCAACCTAGGGAAGTCAAAAAACCACTCAAATAACCCACAGGGAAATGATCGTATAAGTGGAATGGCAATGCCCAAACATCAGATAAATATGAGTGGGCTATAGAGAATCTCTGCACAAAATCAGGGCAAGGTAGACCTGTAGTAGTGTGTGGAAAGACAGAGAATCATGCAACAAACCAGGATGTACACATACCCTGAGACATAGTGGGGAGCGGCACAGACGACCCAAAGGGAAGGATGAAAGATGCCTCATTATAGTAGTTATATTGCTGTATATAGGGAGCAGTATTATAGTAGTTATATTCTTGTATATAGGAGCAGTATTATAATAGTTATATTCTTGTATATAGGAACAATATTATAGTAATTATATACTTGTATATAGGGGGCAGTATTATAGTAGTTATATTCTTGTATATAGGAGCAGTATTATAGTAGTTATACTCTTGGATATAGGGGCAGTATTATAGTAGTTATATTCTTGTATATAGGGGCAGTATTATAGTAGTTATATTCTTGTATATAGGGGGCAGTATTATAGTAGTTATATTCTTGTACATAGGGAGCAGTATTATAATAGTTATATTCTTGTACATAGGGAGCAGTATTATAGTAGTTATACTCTTGTATATAGGGGCAGTATTATAGTAGTTATATTCTTGTATATAGGGGCAGTATTATAGAAGTTATATTCTTGTATATAGGAGCAGTATTACAGTAGTTATATTCTTGTATATAGGAGCAGTATTATAGTAGTTATATTCTTGTATATAGGAACAATATTATAGTAATTATATTCTTGTATATAGGAGCAGTATCATAGTAGTTATATTCTTGTATATAGGAGGCAGTATTATAGTAGTTATATTCTTGTATATAGTGGCAGTATTATAGTAGTTATATTGCTGTATATAGGGAGCAGTATTATAGTAGTTATATTCTTGTATATAGGAGCAGTATTATAATAGTTATATTCTTGTATATAGGAACAATATTATAGTAATTATATACTTGTATATAGGGGGCAGTATTATAGTAGTTATATTCTTGTATATAGGAGCAGTATTATAGTAGTTATACTCTTGGATATAGGGGCAGTATTATAGTAGTTATATTCTTGTATATAGGGGCAGTATTATAGTAGTTATATTCTTGTATATAGGGGGCAGTATTATAGTAGTTATATTCTTGTACATAGGGAGCAGTATTATAATAGTTATATTCTTGTACATAGGGAGCAGTATTATAGTAGTTATACTCTTGTATATAGGGGCAGTATTATAGTAGTTATATTCTTGTATATAGGAACAATATTATAGTAATTATATTCTTGTATATAGGAGCAGTATCATAGTAGTTATATTCTTGTATATAGGAGGCAGTATTATAGTAGTTATATTCTTATACATAGGGGGCAGTATTATAGTCGTTATATTCTTGTATATAGGAGCAGTATTATAGTAGTTATATTCTTGTATATAAGGGGCAGTATTATAGTAGTTATATTTGTTGTATATAGGGGCAGTATTATAGTAGTTATATTCTTGTATATAGGAGCAGTATTATAGTAGTTATATTCTTGTATATAGGAGAAGTATTATAATAGTTATATTCTTGTATATAGGGGGCAGTATTATAGTAGTTATATTCTTGTATATAGGAGCAGTATTAGGCTGGGTTCACACGTGGCGGAATGTCACTTAAATTCCGCTGCGGAAACTCCGCAGCGTTAATCCGCAGCGGAGCCGTTTCTGCATTGACTTCCACTTCTATTTAGAAGTGTTCGTTTAGACGATGCGTAACATTCCGCTGCGGAGCATAGGCTGCGGAGCGGAATTTGGTGTCCGCAGCATGCTCTGTCTGTTGCGGAGCAGTGGCGGACTCATGGCGGAATTTCTCCATTGACTTCAATGGAGATTCTAAATTCCGCAATGAAGTCCGCAGCTGTCATGCACATGTTATGTGTGCTGCGGATACGTCTTGCTTTTTTGCCATGACATTTCTTCATTCTGGCTGGACCTATGTATTTCTAGGTCTACAGCCAGACTGAGGAAGTCAATGGGGCTCCCGTAATGACGGGAGTGTTGCTAGGAGACGTCTGTAAATAGTCACTGTCCAGGGTGCTGAAAGAGTTAAGCGATCGGCAGTAACTGTTTCTGCACCCTGGACAGTGACTACCGATCCCAATATACAGCAACCTGTAAAAAAATAGAAGTTCATACTTACCGAGAACTCCCTGCTTCTGTCTCCAGTCCGGCCTCCCAGGATGACGTTTCAGTCTAAGTGACGGCTGCAGCCAATCACAGGCCAAGCACAGGCTGCAGCGGTCACATGGACTGGCGCGTCATCCAGGGAGGTCGGGCTGGATGCCGAAAGAGGGACGCGTCACCAAGACAACGGCCGGTAAGTATGAAATTCGTTTACTTTCACTAGGGAAAGTGCTGTCCCTTCTCTCTATCCTGCACTGAATAGGGAGAAGGGAAGCACTTTTCCCGCAGTCCGCAGCAGCTAGTCCGCATCAATTTACTGCACATTTTGTGCAGATCCGCAGCAGAATCTGCAACGCAGATTCTGTGCCGCATTGATGCGGACAGTTGCGGAGGAAATCCGCCACGTGTGGTCATGCCCTTATAGTAGTTATATTCTTGTATATAGGAGCAGTATTATAGCAGTTATATTCTTGTATATAGGGGCAGTATTATAGTAGTTATATTCTTGTTTATAGGAGCAGTATTATAGTAGTTATATTCTTGTATATAGTGGCAGTATTATAGTAGTTATATTCCTGTATATAGGGAGCAGTATTATAGTAGTTATATTCTTGTATATAGGGGCAGTATTATAGTAGTTCTATTCTTGTATATAGTGGCAGTATTATAGTAGTTATATTTCTGTATATAGGGAGCAGTATTATAGTAGTTATATTCTTGTATACAGGAGCAGTATTATAGTAGTTATATTCTTGTATATAGGAACAATATTATAGTAATTATATACTTGTATATATGGGGCAGTATTATAGTAGTTATATTCTTGTATATAGGAGCAGTATTATAGTAGTTATACTCTTGTATATAGGGGCAGTATTATAGTAGTTATATTCTTGTACATAGGGAGCAGTATTATAATAGTTATATTCTTGTACATAGGGAGCAGTATTATAGTAGTTATACTCTTGTATATAGGGGCAGTATTATAGTAGTTATATTCTTGTATATAGGGGCAGTATTATAGAAGTTATATTCTTGTATATAGGAGCAGTATTACAGTAGTTATATTCTTGTATATAGGAGAAGTATTATAGTAGTTATATTCTTGTATATAGGAACAATATTATAGTAATTATATTCTTGTATATAGGAGCAGTATCATAGTAGTTATATTCTTGTATATAGGAGACAGTATTATAGTAGTTATATTCTTATACATAGGGGGCAGTATTATAGTCGTTATATTCTTGTATATAGGAGCAGTATTATAGTAGTTATATTCTTGTATATAAGGGGCAGTATTATAGTAGTTATATTTGTTGTATATAGGGGCAGTATTATAGTAGTTATATTCTTGTATATAGGGGTCAGTATTATAGTAGTTATATTCTTGTATATAGGGGGCAGTATTATAGTAGTTATATTCTTGTATATAGGGGGCAGTATTATAGTAGTTATATTCTGGTATATAGGAGCAGTATTATAGTAGTTATATTCTTGTATACAGGAGCAGTATTATAGTAGTTATATTCTCTTATATAGGAGGCAGTATTATAGTAGTTATATTCTTGTATATAGGGGGCAGTATTATAGTAGTTATATTCTTGTATATAGGAGCAGTATTATAGTAGTTATATTCTTGTATATAGGGGCAGTATTATAGCAGTTATATTCTTGTATATAGGGTAAGTATTATAGTAGTTATATTCTTGTATATAGGAGACAGTATTATAGTAGTTATAGTCTTGTATATTTGAGCAGTATTATAGTAGTTATATTCTTGTATATAGGAGCAGTATTATAGTAGTTATATTCTTGTATATAGGGGCAGTATTATAGTAGTTATATTCTTGTATACAGGAGCAGTATTATAGTAGTTATATTCTCTTATATAGGAGGCAGTATTATAGTAGTTATATTCTTGTATATAGGGGGCAGTATTATAGTAGTTATATTCTTTTATATAGGAGCAGTATTATAGTAGTTATATTCTTGTATATAGGGGCAGTATTATAGCAGTTATATTCTTGTATATAGGGTAAGTATTATAGTAGTTATATTCTTGTATATAGGAGACAGTATTATAGTAGTTATATTCTTGTATATTTGAGCAGTATTAGGGCATGACCACACATGGCGGAATTCCTCCGCAACTGTCCGCATCAATGCCGCACCTAATCCGGGTTGCGGATTACGGCTGCGGATCTGCACAAAATGTGCAGAAAATTGATGCGGACTAGCTGCTGCGGACTGCGGGAAAAGTGCTTCCCTTCTCCCTATCAGTGCAGGATAGAGAGAAGGGACAGCACTTTCCCTAGGGAAAGTAAAAGAATTTCATACTTACCGGCCGTTGTCTTGGTGACGCGTCCCTCTTTCGGCATCCAGCCCGACCTCCCTGGATGACGCACCAGTCCATGTGACCGCTGCAGCCTGTGCTTGGCCTGTGATTGGCTGCAGCCGTCACTTAGACTGAAACGTCATCCTGGGAGGCCGGACTGGAGACAGACGCAGGGAGTTCTCGGTAAGTATGAACTTATATGTTTTTTACAGATACATGTATATTGAGATCGGTAGTCACTGTCCCGGGTGCAGAAACAGTTACTGCCGATCTCTTAACTCTTTCAGCACCCTGGACAGTGACTATTTACAGACGTCTCCTAGCAACGCTCCCGTCATTACGGGAGCCCCATTGACTTCCTCAGTCTGGCTGTAGACCTAGAAATACATAGGTCCAGCCAGAATGAAGAAATGTCATGGTAGTAAAAACAATACGCTCCGCAGCACACATAAGATCTGCGGACTTCATTGCGGAATTTTGACTCTCCATTGAAGTCAATGGAGAAATTCCGCCATGAGTCCGCAACCAGTCCGCCACTGCTCCGCAACAGACAGAGCATGCTGCGGACACCAAATTCCGCTCCGCAGCCTATGCTCCGCAGCGGAATTGTACGCATCGTGTAAACGAACACTGCTAAATTAAAGTGAAAGTCAATGGAGAAACGGCTCCGCTGCGGATTAACGCTGCGGAGTGTCCGCAGCGGAATTTAAGTGAAATTCCGCTATGTGTGAACCCGCCCTTATAGTAGTTATATTCTTGTATATAGGAGCAGTATTATAGTAGTTATATTCTTGTATATAGTGGCAGTATTATAGTAGTTATATTGCTGTATATAGGGAGCAGTATTATAGTAGTTATATTCTTGTATATAGGAGCAGTATTATAATAGTTATATTCTTGTATATAGGAACAATATTATAGTAATTATATACTTGTATATAGGGGGCAGTATTATAGTAGTTATATTCTTGTATATAGGAGCAGTATTATAGTAGTTATACTCTTGGATATAGGGGCAGTATTATAGTAGTTATATTCTTGTATATAGGGGCAGTATTATAGTAGTTATATTCTTGTATATAGGGGGCAGTATTATAGTAGTTATATTCTTGTACATAGGGAGCAGTATTATAATAGTTATATTCTTGTACATAGGGAGCAGTATTATAGTAGTTATACTCTTGTATATAGGGGCAGTATTATAGTAGTTATATTCTTGTATATAGGGGCAGTATTATAGAAGTTATATTCTTGTATATAGGAGCAGTATTACAGTAGTTATATTCTTGTATATAGGAGCAGTATTATAGTAGTTATATTCTTGTATATAGGAACAATATTATAGTAATTATATTCTTGTATATAGGAGCAGTATCATAGTAGTTATATTCTTGTATATAGGAGGCAGTATTATAGTAGTTATATTCTTGTATATAGTGGCTGTATTATAGTAGTTATATTGCTGTATATAGGGAGCAGTATTATAGTAGTTATATTCTTGTATATAGGAGCAGTATTATAATAGTTATATTCTTGTATATAGGAACAATATTATAGTAATTATATACTTGTATATAGGGGGCAGTATTATAGTAGTTATATTCTTGTATATAGGAGCAGTATTATAGTAGTTATACTCTTGGATATAGGGGCAGTATTATAGTAGTTATATTCTTGTATATAGGGGCAGTATTATAGTAGTTATATTCTTGTATATAGGGGGCAGTATTATAGTAGTTATATTCTTGTACATAGGGAGCAGTATTATAATAGTTATATTCTTGTACATAGGGAGCAGTATTATAGTAGTTATACTCTTGTATATAGGGGCAGTATTATAGTAGTTATATTCTTGTATATAGGAACAATATTATAGTAATTATATTCTTGTATATAGGAGCAGTATCATAGTAGTTATATTCTTGTATATAGGAGGCAGTATTATAGTAGTTATATTCTTATACATAGGGGGCAGTATTATAGTCGTTATATTCTTGTATATAGGAGCAGTATTATAGTAGTTATATTCTTGTATATAAGGGGCAGTATTATAGTAGTTATATTTGTTGTATATAGGGGCAGTATTATAGTAGTTATATTCTTGTATATAGGAGCAGTATTATAGTAGTTATATTCTTGTATATAGGAGAAGTATTATAATAGTTATATTCTTGTATATAGGGGGCAGTATTATAGTAGTTATATTCTTGTATATAGGAGCAGTATTAGGCTGGGTTCACACGTGGCGGAATGTCACTTAAATTCCGCTGCGGAAACTCCGCAGCGTTAATCCGCAGCGGAGCCGTTTCTGCATTGACTTCCACTTCTATTTAGAAGTGTTCGTTTAGACGATGCGTAACATTCCGCTGCGGAGCATAGGCTGCGGAGCGGAATTTGGTGTCCGCAGCATGCTCTGTCTGTTGCGGAGCAGTGGCGGACTCATGGCGGAATTTCTCCATTGACTTCAATGGAGATTCTAAATTCCGCAATGAAGTCCGCAGCTGTCATGCACATGTTATGTGTGCTGCGGATACGTCTTGCTTTTTTGCCATGACATTTCTTCATTCTGGCTGGACCTATGTATTTCTAGGTCTACAGCCAGACTGAGGAAGTCAATGGGGCTCCCGTAATGACGGGAGTGTTGCTAGGAGACGTCTGTAAATAGTCACTGTCCAGGGTGCTGAAAGAGTTAAGCGATCGGCAGTAACTGTTTCTGCACCCTGGACAGTGACTACCGATCCCAATATACAGAAACCTGTAAAAAAATAGAAGTTCATACTTACCGAGAACTCCCTGCTTCTGTCTCCAGTCCGGCCTCCCAGGATGACGTTTCAGTCTAAGTGACGGCTGCAGCCAATCACAGGCCAAGCACAGGCTGCAGCGGTCACATGGACTGGCGCGTCATCGAGGGAGGTCGGGCTGGATGCCGAAAGAGGGACGCGTCACCAAGACAACGGCCGGTAAGTATGAAATTCGTTTACTTTCACTAGGGAATGTGCTGTCCCTTCTCTCTATCCTGCACTGAATAGGGAGAAGGGAAGCACTTTTCCCGCAGTCCGCAGCAGCTAGTCCGCATCAATTTACTGCACATTTTGTGCAGATCCGCAGCAGAATCTGCAACGCAGATTCTGTGCCGCATTGATGCGGACAGTTGCGGAGGAAATCCGCCACGTGTGGTCATGCCCTTATAGTAGTTATATTCTTGTATATAGGAGCAGTATTATAGCAGTTATATTCTTGTATATAGGGGCAGTATTATAGTAGTTATATTCTTGTTTATAGGAGCAGTATTATAGTAGTTATATTCTTGTATATAGTGGCAGTATTATAGTAGTTATATTCCTGTATATAGGGAGCAGTATTATAGTAGTTATATTCTTGTATATAGGGGCAGTATTATAGTAGTTCTATTCTTGTATATAGTGGCAGTATTATAGTAGTTATATTCCTGTATATAGGGAGCAGTATTATAGTAGTTATATTCTTGTATACAGGAGCAGTATTATAGTAGTTATATTCTTGTATATAGGAACAATATTATAGTAATTATATACTTGTATATATGGGGCAGTATTATAGTAGTTATATTCTTGTATATAGGAGCAGTATTATAGTAGTTATACTCTTGTATATAGGGGCAGTATTATAGTAGTTATATTCTTGTACATAGGGAGCAGTATTATAATAGTTATATTCTTGTACATAGGGAGCAGTATTATAGTAGTTATACTCTTGTATATAGGGGCAGTATTATAGTAGTTATATTCTTGTATATAGGGGCAGTATTATAGAAGTTATATTCTTGTATATAGGAGCAGTATTACAGTAGTTATATTCTTGTATATAGGAGAAGTATTATAGTAGTTATATTCTTGTATATAGGAACAATATTATAGTAATTATATTCTTGTATATAGGAGCAGTATCATAGTAGTTATATTCTTGTATATAGGAGACAGTATAAGGGCATGACCACACATGGCGGAATTCCTCCGCAACTGTCCGCATCAATGCCGCACAGAATCTGCGTTGCAGATTCTGCAGCGGATCTGCACAAAATGTGCAGAAAATTGATGCGGACTGGCCGCTGCGGACTGCAGGAAAAGTGCTTCTCTTCTCCCTATTCAGTGCAGGATAGAGAGAAGGGACAGCACTTTCCCTAGTGAAAGTCAAAGAAATTCATACTTACCGCCCGTTGTCTTGGTGACGCGTCCCTCTTTCGGCATCCGGCCCGACCTCCCTGGATGACGCTCCAGTCCATGTGACCGCTGCAGCCTGTGCTTGGCCTGTGATTGGCTGCAGCCGTCACTTACACTGAAACGTCATCCTGGGAGGCCGGACTGGAGACAGACGCAGGGAGTTCTCGGTAAGTATGAACTTATATGTTTTTTTACAGATACATGTATATTGAGATCGGTAGTCACTGTCCCGGGTGCAGAAACAGTTACTGCCGATCGCGTAACTCTTTCAGCACCCTGGACAGTGACTATTTACAGACGTCTCCTAGCAACGCTCCCGTCATTACGGGAGCCCCATTGACTTCCTCAGTCTGGCTGTAGACCTAGAAATACATAGGTCCAGCCAGAATGAAGAAATGTCATGGTAGTAAAAACAATACGCTCCGCAGCACACATAAGATCTGCGGACTTCATTGCGGAATTTTGACTCTCCATTGAAGTCAATGGAGAAATTCCGCCATGAGTCCGCAACCAGTCCGCCACTGCTCCGCAACAGACAGAGCATGCTGCGGACACCAAATTCCGCTCCGCAGCCTATGCTCCGCAGCTGAATTTTACGCATCGTCTAAACGAACACTGTTAAATTAAAGTGGAAGTCAATGGAGAAACGGCTCCGCTGCGGATTAACGCTGCGGAGTGTCCGCAGCGGAATTTAAGTGAAATTCCGCTATGTGTGAACCCGCCCTTATAGTAGTTATATTCTTATACATAGGGGGCAGTATTATAGTCGTTATATTCTTGTATATAGGAGCAGTATTATAGTAGTTATATTCTTGTATATAAGGGGCAGTATTATAGTAGTTATATTTGTTGTATATAGGGGCAGTATTATAGTAGTTATATTCTTGTATTAAGGAGCAGTATTATAGTAGTTATATTCTTGTATATAGGAGCAGTATAAGGGCATGACCACACATGGCGGAATTCCTCCGCAACTGTCCGCATCCATGCCGCACAGAATCTGCGTTGCAGATTCTGCTGCGGATCTGCACAAAATGTGCAGTACATTGATGCGGACTAGCTGCTGCGGACTGCGGGAAAAGTGCTTCCCTTCTCCCTATCAGTGCAGGATAGAGAGAAGGGACAGCACTTTCCCTAGTGAAAGTAAACGACTTTCATACTTACCGGCCGTTGTCTTGGTGACGCGTCCCTCTTTCGGCATCCAGCCCGACCTCCCTGGATGACGCGCCAGTCCATGTGACCGCTGCAGCCTGTGCTTGGCCTGTGATTGGCTGCAGCCGTCACTTACACTGAATCGTCATCCTGGGAGGCCGGACTGGAGACAGACGCAGGGAGTTCTCGGTAAGTATGAACTTATATATTTTTTTACAGATACATGTATATTGAGATCGGTAGTCACTGTCCCGGGTGCAGAAACAGTTACTGCCGATCGCTTAACTCTTTCAGCACCCTGGACAGTGACTATTTACAGACGTCTCCTAGCAACGCTCCCGTAATTACGGGAGCCCCATTGACTTCCTCAGTCTGGCTGTAGACCTAGAAATACATAGGTCCAGCCAGAATGAAGAAATGTCAAGTTAAAAAAGCAAGACGCATCCGCAGCACACATGACATGTGCATGACAGCTGCGGACTTCATTGCGGAACTTTGAATCTCCATTGAAGTCAATGGAGAAATTCCGCCATGAGTCCGCCACTGGTCCGCAACAGACAGAGCATGCTGCGGACACCAAATTCCGCTCCGCAGCCTATGCTCCGCAGCGGAATTGTACGCATCGTGTAAACGAACACTGCTAAATTAAAGTGAAAGTCAATGGAGAAACGGCTCCGCTGCGGATTAACGCTGCGGAGTGTCCGCAGCGGAATTTAAGTGAAATTCCGCCATGTGTGAACCCGCCCTTATAGTAGTTATATTCTTGTATATAGGGGGCAGTATTATAGTAGTTATATTCCTGTATATAGGGAGCAGTATTATAGTAGTTATATTCTTGTATATAGGGGCAGTATTATAGTAGTTCTATTCTTGTATATAGTGGCATTATTATAGTAGTTATATTCCTGTATATAGGGAGCAGTATTATAGTAGTTATATTCTTGTATATAGGAGCAGTATTATAGTAGTTATATTCTTGTATATAGGAAAAATATTATAGTAATTATATACTTGTATATAGGGGGCAGTATTATAGTAGTTATATTCTTGTATATAGGAGCAGTATTATAGTAGTTATACTCTTGTATATAGGGGCAGTATTATAGTAGTTATATTCTTGTACATAGGGAGCAGTATTATAATAGTTATATTCTTGTACATAGGGAGCAGTATTATAGTAGTTATACTCTTGTATATAGAAGCAGTATTATAGTAGTTATATTCTTGTATATAGGGGCAGTATTATAGAAGTTATATTCTTGTATATAGGAGCAGTATTACAGTAGTTATATTCTTGTATATAGGAGCAGTATTATAGTAGTTATATTCTTGTATATAGGAACAATATTATAGTAATTATATTCTTGTATATAGGAGCAGTATCATAGTAGTTATATTCTTGTATATAGGAGGCAGTATTATGGTAGTTATATTCTTATACATAGGGGGCAGTATTATAGTAGTTATATTTGTTGTATATAGGGGCAGTATTATAGTAGTTATATTCTTGTATTAAGGAGCAGTATTATAGTAGTTATATTCTTGTATATAGGAGCAATATTATAGTAGTTATATTCTTGTATATAGGGGGCAGTATTATAGTAGTTATATTCCTGTATATAGGGAGCAGTATTATAGTAGTTATATTCTTGTATATAGGGGCAGTATTATAGTAGTTCTATTCTTGTATATAGTGGCAGTATTATAGTAGTTATATTCCTGTATATAGGGAGCAGTATTATAGTAGTTATATTCTTGTATATAGGAGCAGTATTATAGTAGTTATATTCTTGTATATAGGAAAAATATTATAGTAATTATATACTTGTATATAGGGGGCAGTATTATAGTAGTTATATTCTTGTATATAGGAGCAGTATTATAGTAGTTATACTCTTGTATATAGGGGCAGTATTATAGTAGTTATATTCTTGTACATAGGGAGCAGTATTATAATAGTTATATTCTTGTACATAGGGAGCAGTATTATAGTAGTTATACTCTTGTATATAGGGGCAGTATTATAGTAGTTATATTCTTGTATATAGGGGCAGTATTATAGAAGTTATATTCTTGTATATAGGCGCAGTATTACAGTAGTTATATTCTTGTATATAGGAGCAGTATTATAGTAGTTATATTCTTGTATATAGGAACAATATTATAGTAATTATATTCTTGTATATAGGAGCAGTATCATAGTAGTTATATTCTTGTATATAGGAGGCAGTATTATGGTAGTTATATTCTTATACATAGGGGGCAGTATTATAGTCGTTATATTCTTGTATATAGGAGCAGTATTATAGTAGTTATATTCTTGTATATAGGAGCAGTATTATAGTAGTTATATTCTTGTATATAGGGGCAGTATTATAGTAGTTATATTCTTGTATATAGGAGTAGTATTATAGTAGTTATATTCTTGTATAGAGGGGGCAGTATTATAGTAGTTATATTCTTGTATACTGGAGCAGTATTAGGGCATGACCACACATGGCGGAATTCCTCCGCAACTGTCCGCATCAATGCCGCACAGAATCTGCGTTGCAGATTCTGCAGCGGATCTGCACAAAATGTGCAGAAAATTGATGCGGACTGGCCGCTGCGGACTGCAGGAAAAGTGCTTCTCTTCTCCCTATTCAGTGCAGGATAGAGAGAAGGGACAGCACTTTCCCTAGTGAAAGTCAAAGAAATTCATACTTACCGCCCGTTGTCTTGGTGACGCGTCCCTCTTTCGGCATCCGGCCCGACCTCCCTGGATGACGCTCCAGTCCATGTGACCGCTGCAGCCTGTGCTTGGCCTGTGATTGGCTGCAGCCGTCACTTACACTGAAACGTCATCCTGGGAGGCCGGACTGGAGACAGACGCAGGGAGTTCTCGGTAAGTATGAACTTATATGTTTTTTTACAGATACATGTATATTGAGATCGGTAGTCACTGTCCCGGGTGCAGAAACAGTTACTGCCGATCGCGTAACTCTTTCAGCACCCTGGACAGTGACTATTTACAGACGTCTCCTAGCAACGCTCCCGTCATTACGGGAGCCCCATTGACTTCCTCAGTCTGGCTGTAGACCTAGAAATACATAGGTCCAGCCAGAATGAAGAAATGTCATGGTAGTAAAAACAATACGCTCCGCAGCACACATAAGATCTGCGGACTTCATTGCGGAATTTTGACTCTCCATTGAAGTCAATGGAGAAATTCCGCCATGAGTCCGCAACCAGTCCGCCACTGCTCCGCAACAGACAGAGCATGCTGCGGACACCAAATTCCGCTCCGCAGCCTATGCTCCGCAGCGGAATTGTACGCATCGTGTAAACGAACACTGCTAAATTAAAGTGAAAGTCAATGGAGAAACGGCTCCGCTGCGGATTAACGCTGCGGAGTGTCCGCAGCGGAATTTAAGTGAAATTCCGCTATGTGTGAACCCGCCCTTATAGTAGTTATATTCTTGTATACTGGAGCAGTATTATAGTAGTTATATTCTTGTATATAAGAGTCAGTATTATAGTAGTTATAATCTTGTATATAGGAGGCAGTATTATAGTAGTTATATTTTTGTATATAAGGACAGTATTATAGTAGTTATATTCTTGTATATAGGGATCAGTGTTATAGTAGTTATATTCTTGTATATACAGGGCAGTATTATAGTAGTTATATTCTTGTATATAGGGGCCAGTATTATAGTAGTTATATTCTTGTATATAGGAGCAGTATTATAGTAGTTATATTCTTGTATAGAGGGGGCAGTATTATAGTAGTTATATTCTTGTATACTGGAGCAGTATTATAGTAGTTATATTCTTGTATACTGGAGCAGTATTATAGTAGTTATATTCTTGTATATAAGAGTCAGTATTATAGTAGTTATAATCTTGTATTTAGGAGGCAGTATTATAGTAGTTATATTTTTGTATATAAGGACAGTATTATAGTAGTTATATTCTTGTATATAGGGATCAGTATTATAGTAGTTATATTCTTGTATATACAGGGCAGTATTATAGTAGTTATATTCTTGTATATAGGGGCCAGTATTATAGTAGTTATATTCTTGTATATAGGAGCAGTATTATAGTAGTTATATTCTTGTATATAGGAGCAGTATTGTAGTAGTTATATTCTTGTATATAGGAGCAGTATTATAGTAGTTATATTCTTGTATATAGGAGCAGTATTATAGTAGTTATATTCTTGTATATAGGAGCAGTATTATAGTAGTTATATTCTTGTATATAGGGGCAGTATTACAGTAGTTATATTCTTGTATATAGGAGCAATATTATAGTAATTATATTTTTGTATATAGGAGCAGTATTATAGTAGTTATATTCTTGTATATAGGAACAATATTATAGTAATTATATTCTTGTATATAGGGGGCAGTATTATAATAGTTATATTCTTGTACATAGGGGGCAGTATTATAGTAGTTATACTCTTGTATATAGGGGCAGTATTATAGTAGTTATATTCTTGTATATAGGGGCAATATTATAGTAGTTATTTTCTTGTATATAGGAACAATATTATAGTAATTATATTCTTGTATATAAGAGGCAGTATTATAGTAGTTATATTCTTATACATAGGGACAGCATTATAGTAGTTATATTTGTTGTTTATAGGGGCCGTATTATAGTAGTTATATTCATGTATATAGGAGGCAGTATTATAGTATTTATATTCTTGTATATAGGGAGCAGTGTTATAGTAGTTATATTCTTGTATATAGGGGGCAGTATTATAGTAGTTATATTCTTTTATATAAGGGGCAGTATTATAGTAGTTATATTCTTGTATATAGGGGGCAGTATTATAGTAGTTATATTCTTGTATATAGGAGCAGTATTATAGTAGTTATATTCTTGTATATAGGAGCAGTATTATAGTAGTTATATTCTTGTATATAGGAGCAGTATTATAGTAGTTATATTCTTGTATATAGGGGGCAGTATTATAGTAGTTATATTCTTGTATATAGGAGCAGTATTATAGTAGTTATATTCTTGTATATAGGAGCAATATTATAGTAGTTATATTCTTGTATATAGGAGCAGTATTATAGTAGTTATATTCTTGTATACAGGAGCAGTATTATAGTAGTTAGATTCTTGTATATAGCAGCAGTATTATAGTAGTTATATTCTTGTATATAAGAGGCAGTATTATAGTAGTTATAATCTTGTATATAGGAGGCAGTATTATAATAGTTGTATTTTTGTATATAGGGACAGCATTATAGTAGTTATATTCTTGTATATAGGGGCAGTATTATAGTAGTTATATTCTTGTATATAGGGATCAGTATTATGGTAGTTATATTCTTGTATATAGGGATCAGTATTATAGTAGTTATATTCTTGTATATAGGGATCAGTATTATAGTAGTTATATTCTTGTATATAGGGATCAGTATTATAGTAGTTATGTTCTTGTATATAGGTGGTAGCATTATAGTAGTTATAGTCTTGTATATAGGAGCAGTATTATAGTAGTTATATTCTTTTATATAGGGGCAGTATGATAGTAGTTATATTTTTGTATATAGGGGGCAGTATTATAGTAGTTATATTTTTGTATATAGGAGCAGTATTATAGTAGTAATATTCTTGTACATAGGGGCAGTATTATTGTAGTTATATTCTTGTATATAGGAGCAGTATTATAATAGTTATATTCTTGTATATAGGGGGCAGTATAATAGTAGTTATATTCTTGTATATAGGGGTCAGTATTATAGTAGTTATATTCTTGTATATAGGAGAAGCATTATAGTAGTTATATTCTTGTATATAGGAACAGTATTATAGTAGTTATATTCTTGTGCATAGGGGACAGTATTATAGTAGTTATATTCTTGTATTCATAATACTGCCCCTATATACAAGAATATAACTACTATAATACTGCCCCTATGTACAAGAATATAACTACTATAATACTGCTCCCTATATACAAGAATATACCTACTATAATACTGCCCCTATATACAAGAATATATCTACTATAATACTGTTCCTATATACAAGAATATAACTGCTATAATACTGCCCCTATATACAAGAATATATCTGCTATAATACTGCCCCCTATATACAAGAATATAACTACTATAATACTGCCCCTATATACAAGAATATAACTGCTATAATACTGCCCCTATGTACAAGAATATAACTACTATAATACTGCCCCTATGTACAAGAATATAACTACTATAATACTGCTCCCTATATACAAGAATATAAGTACTGTAATACTGCCCCTATATACAAGAATATAACTATTATAATACTGCCCCTATATACAAGAATATAACTACTATAATACTGCTCCTATATACAAGAATACAACCTAGGTCATCAGTATATGATCTGTGGGGGTCCGACACCCGGGCCCCGCACGGATTAGCTGGTCCGGTGCCTCGGTGCAGTTAGCTCCGGCCATGGAATAGCGGCCGAGCTGCAGTACTGTTCAAGTGAATAGGAGCAGACCTGCAGTTCTGCAGCTTGTCCACTATGCTATGTACGGAGCTAACTGCTACCAGGCTCCGTACATAGCATTATGTGCCATAACATCCGGTGCCCGCAGGCCACCGGAGTAGCTTATAGGTGCAGGGTCCGGATCTCGGAACGGCACCGATGACATACTGATGACCCTATCCGGTGGATAAGTCATCAGTTTTCAGAAGGTGGACAACCCCTTTAAACACCATTTTGTGGCTACAACAGCTTCCACTCTTTTAGTAAGGCTTTCCACAAGATTTTGGAGTATGTCTGTGGGAATTTGTGCCCATTCAGCTAGATCTGCATTAGTGAGGTCAGGCAATGATGTTGGAGGTGAAGATCCTGCTAGCATTTGCGCTCCAATTCATCCCAAAGGTGTAGGATGGGGTTGAGGTCCAGGATCTGGGCAGCCACTCGAGTTCCTCCACACCACACGCCACATCAAACTCCTCACCCCATGTCTTTATGGAGCACGCTGTGTGCACATGGGGCCCTCAGTCATTCCCGAACTGTTGTACAAATTTGTAGGCAAAGAGTTATGTAAAACATCTTTATATGCTGTATTATTAACCCATCAATGGAAATAAGGGGCCAAAGCCTGAAAAACAGCCCCAAACCATTATACTTCCTCCACTAAATGTTACAGTAGGCACCCTGCATGCAGGTAGATAGTGTTCTCCTGGCATCTGCCAAACCCAAATTCCTCAGACTGCCAGAAAGTGAGCCGAAAGTGTAGGATTAAAAAAAAAAAGACGGAAAATCCCACTTATCGGCGCTGTTCCTCTCCACTAATGTGTTCTTAGCAAGATTCGCCTGTCGAGAGGAACAGTGCCGATAAGTGGGATTTTGCATCAGGATTTTTCTAATTCTACACATCCTGCCTAATGGAACCCTACAAGTCTCCGTAAGAATCCCGGGCTGCAGACCACCAGTTATAGATTTACACTCAAGGGCATTGTGGTCCCAGCACAATCTAAATCTCTCCTGACACTGTATTTCCAAACCTCTTGGAATGATGCACCATGTGCGCCATGTACTTTTTATTTTTTTTCTAAACCGATAGTGACTCGAGTCCAGTGACAACATGCTTTACACCACTCCAGCCGCCACCTGGCATTGTGTATGGTAATCTTAGACTTAGCAATCATGGAAACCCATTTCATGAAGATCCGGACGTACAGTTCTGGGGCTGATGTCACTTCCAGAGGCAGAGTGGATCTAATAGAGGATACGCGATGACCGGGGCAGATCGGAAGTCTCACAAACTGACTTATGGCAGAGGTGGCCTCTTATGTGTCTCCTGTAAAGTCTTTATGCTCTTCAGTATGACCCCATACTACTAGCGATGTTTGTGCATGAGATTGCATTGCTATGGGCTTGAGTTTATGCACCAGTGTGCGATGGATGTGGATGAAACTCCTGAACTCAATAATAAAGAGAGGAGTCCACACCATTTTTGCCCATATGGTGGGTGATCTGTAGTTATACATATCTCATGATGATGATCTCAAACAAGAACAAGACATGCTGTTATTGTGGATGTGCCTGAATTCCCATTGAAATCAATTGGTGTCCATCTTATCCGCTAATATTAGTGACCAAAGATGTCAGTGCACATGAAGGATCACCATCTACGAGGAGCAAGTAGCATAATGTAGAATATATATATATATATATAAAGGTATTGTCATGATGAATAATCTTCCAAGGAGCGCAGTATAAACTCTCAGATTGATGTATTTTGGGGGTTTATTCCTTTTCTATGTAGAAATTCTACATGATTCTCAATAACAGAGAGAGACCTGTCTCCTCCGCACGGATGATAGATGCACCAGCCGCACACTTCTATTCACTTATCCAATCTGTTCATTTGTAACTATGTAATAAGTGCCCGATCTATGAGCAATTTGAAGGATGATGTTTTTCCTCCAAAAATTACTTACATTTCATCATTCGTACGGCTTAATCTATTTGCCTTTTGTGTTTTGCCGTCTTCATTATGAAATAAATGAAGGTTATTGTGTTTTCTCCATAAGACTGGTTATATTGCGGGATCTCTTTATTTCCTCCACATACAACTGTATGGAGATTGAGTTAATGTAGCGGAATAATTGGAAAGATTTGTCAGGGGAGCTGCACCATATAGCAATTTTGCCATTCTAAAAAAGAAAAGAAGACTCTACAATTGCATGATAAAGAATGGAGCATATGCTGATTCAGTAATATGCAGCTTTAGAAATTGGTGGGATGACTGTATTCCTGCTCCTCACCTCGTATTGTCTGGGCATTATCAGAAAATGCAGATTTCAGCTCTTAGCACAATACAATGCCGGATATAGAGGTTGTTTTATATGGTGTCCATCAGGAATAGGATATTAACATTTACCATTTAGTATTAGTTGGCAGGAATCACTTTCGAGTCTCCATATCTCCCATTTTCCACAACAGATAGTGGCCACCTCTACCTCTACGTCAGTAACAGTGATGTTGGTGAATGGAAACAGTCTTATTTCCATTCAGAGATTAAAAACATATCCTATTAACCCCTTCGCGAACCCTGACGTGCCATTACGTCCTGGTGCAGGGGGTGGTGATGTATGGAGCACGCTCATGCGGTGAACGCGCTCCATATGCTGCGGGTGTCAGCTGTGTTTTACAGCTGACACCCGGGACTAACAGCCAGGAACAGCGATTGTGATGTTCCTGACTGTTTAACCCCTCAAATGCTGCTGTCAATCGTGACCGCCGCATCTGAGGCGTTGAAAAGAGGTGGGCGGCCCCCTCTGACAGCTCATCGCTCACCCGCAACGAGGTGGGGGAGTGACTATGTTTGTCATGGCAGCCCAGGACTGCCTTCACTCTGCCTCTGTAAGGGCATGACCAGACGTGGCGGAGTTCTGCATACACTGTCCGCATCAATGCCGCACATAATCTGCGTTGCAGATTCTGTTGCGGCTTTGTCTAAAATAGGCATTCAATTGATGCGGACTAGCCATTGCGTATTGAGGGGAAGAGGGCTTCCCTTCTCTCGATCAGTGCAGGATAGAGAGATGGGACAGCACTTTCCCTAGTAAAAGTAAAAGAAATTCATACTTACCCAGCCGTTGTCTTGGTGACGCGTCCCTCTCTTGACATCCAGCCCGACCTCCCTGGATGACGCGGCAGTCCATGTGACCGCTGCAGCCTGTGATTGGCCTGTGATTGGCTGCAGCCTGTGATTGGCCTGTGATTGGCTGCAGCCTGTGATTGGCCTGTGATTGGCTGCAGCCGTCACTTGGACTGAAACGTCATCCTGGGAAGCCGGACTGGAGGAAGAAGCAGGGAGTTCTCGGTAAGTATGAACTTCTATTTTTTTTACAGGTTGATGTATATTGTGATCGCTTAACTCTTTCAGCACCCTGGACAGTGACTATTTACTGACGTCGCCTAGCAACACTCCCGTAGTTACAGGTGCACACACATAGTCACCCGTAATTACGGGAGCCCCATTGGCTTCTATGGGCCTGCCCGTGCCGTAATAGCCGCCCGTGATTACGGGCGTTTTTACGTTAGTGTGCATGAGGCCTCAGTCTGGCTGTAGACCTAGAAATACATAGGTCCAGCCAGAATGAAGAAATGTCATGTTCGTAAAACCAATACGCTCCGCAGCACACATAACCTCTACATAACATCTGCGGACTTCATTGCGAGAATTTTGACTCTCCATTGAAATCAATGGAGAAATTCCGCAATGAGTCCGCAACAAGTCCGCTACACGTCCGCAACAACCAGTGTATGCTGCGGACACCAAATTTCGCACCGCAGCCTATGGTCCGCAGCAGAGTTTTCCGCAACATGTAAACGAACCTCACTAAAAAGCTGTGGAAAGCAATGGAGAAACGTGTACGTTGCAGATTTCCGCAGCGGACTGTCTGCAGCGGAAGTGCAGAGCAATTCCGCCACGTCTGGTCATGCCCTTAAGCAGCTGAAGCCTGTAAATATGACTATAGACTGCAATATAATTAGTATTGCAGTGTATTGTATCTGTGATCCAATGAAAAAATAAAAAAACGAAACAAAATTGGTATCGCTGCGTCCATAAAAGTCTAAACTATTACAATATAGTGTTATTTAACGCGCAGGTTGAACGCCATAAAAAATAACTTTTTTTGTTAACCAAGTACTTAATATTTTTTTATAAAAAGTAATCAAAAAGTTGCATGTCCCAAAAAATGGTACCGATGAAAACGACAGATCGTTCCACAATAAATAAGCCGTCACATGCTCAATCGATGAAAAAATAAAAAAGTGGCGACACAAAATAATATTTTTTTTTCCACAAAAAGTTTTTGGTCTTTAAAAGTAGTAAAATTAAAAAAAAACTTGAAAACCGTAATAAATGAAACCCAAAAAACAATCAAAGAATCAGTTTTTTTCTAATTTCAGCCCGCAAATATATTTTTTTCAGTTTCCCAGTACATTATATGGCACTTTAAATGCCACCAATAGAAACCATAACTCCTCCCGCAAAAAATAAGCCCTCTTTTGACGGAAAAATAAAAAAAGTTAAAGCTTTTGGAACGTGGGGAGTGAAAAACAAAAATGAAAAATAAAAAAATGTCTCAGTTCTGAAGGGGTTAAGTCCTTGTTACAGTGTATCAGAGTGCAACTGTGTGAGCAGACCATGGTCAGGAAAGGTTATCAGCCGCTGAATAGATACAAGAACGTCTTCATTCACTGAGAGCTGCATTTTTAGGACTTGAAATTAACAGTATATTACAAAATTAAAGAAACTGTCTGGGTAATTTCTGCAAATGACTCCTTAATGTTGGTCTTACGACTAGTAAAATTGGAAATTCAGATATTTTGTGTGATACCATATGGAATTATTCTATCACTTTGCATAGTAGGAAATGCAAACGAATGCACTACATGATCATAGCCTATGGGGTTCATCAATGTAACTTGTTTGAGTAGGGGGTACTTGGCTTAGAAACCTTGAGAATGACTGGTTTGGGATATATCTTCCCATTCCCACAGCAAACCCGGTGGTCAGGCTTGGTATTACAAGTAAAATGTATTATTACTTCTACTGTGAAATATGAAATATATTTGTGCAGCTTAAAAATGTATAATGCATATTAGTACACTGCTTAATTTAAGTCTATAGAATTGTAAATATACTGTAGCGTCCATGGCCGCGGGCCGTCGGGTTTACTCACCTCCCGACGCCTGCAGCCATGGATCTGTGAGCGCTGGTCCCCATCTCCTTCCTAGGAGACGCCAGCGCTCACTTCCGCTCTGTTTGGCTGTGTCCCGTAGGGTGCGCGCGCACGCTCGTGCCCGGCCTTAAAGGGCCAGCGCGCGCAAATAGGAGTAAGTCATCATCATCAACTGCCACAATTTCCTGCTCTATAAGAAGGCCCCTGGCCTTCTAATCCTTGCATGAGCATTGTTAGTTTTCCCAGTCTGTCTTGCAAATGGTCCCTTAGTGTTTCCCGTTCCTGTTGTTACCCGTGCCTTGTTCCCCGTTCCTGTTTCCCGTGCAGTGCCTTAGTATCAAGTCATGCCACGTCCTGTGTCATCTGCCACATCTGGAGGAATGCACCACGTCCTGTGTCATCTGCCACGTCCAGAGGAATCCGCCACGTCCTGTGTCATCTGCCACATCCGGAGGAATCCACCACGTCCGGTGTCTTCTGCCACATCCTGAGGAATCTGCCACGTCCTGTGTCATCTGCCACGTCCGGAGGAATCCGCCACGTCCTGTGTCATCTGCCACGTCCGGAGGAATCCGCCACGTCCTGTGTCATCTGCCACGTCCGGAGGAATCCACCACGTCTGGCGCAACTTGCAGCTCCTGTGTCATCCGCCACGTTTGGCGCTGTCTGCTGCAACCATCTCCATCTGTGCCAGAGCTGCGGCCACCGTCTGGACTATACAGGTACTCTTGTGCGGGACATTGTATTTCTGGGGTGTCCTGTTGTTTGGCCAGCTGCCTCCCCGCTACGGCGGTACGGCCTAGTGGGTCCACTAACCCGCTTCGTGACATATACATTGTAAAATATTATCGTTGTCGGCAGCACATGATTAAACAGGGAGACGCAATGTCAAAATGATAATAATGTATGGGGACGAGTGATCAGAGTAACAACCGCTCGTCCCCATACATAGCTCCTTGTCACAGGAGCAAACGAGCGCTGATCAATGATGTCTCGTTGATTGGCGCTCACTGCACTGGCCGATTATCGGCCGGTGTAATAGGGGCTTAAGTGTAATAAATACTTGGTAGTTGCTTTAAACTGAAACAGTATCAATATGTAGTGATCCATTTTTGGAATTTGCTTGCAAGTCTAACTATTCTCGCCAAAGTGCTTGAGGTATGAGGTAAGAGCATTTTAAACCTTTTCACAGCTGGAGCACCTCTACAACTCCACCATATTTGTTTTAACCTAGGACACGTGTGGCAATAGTGCCATTAAATAGAATAGCCAACAACATGGTTCTCATAGACGAGGATGGAAGGTCTTCGTAAGCCCCTCATCTTCTTAGTGAATGTGGTCACTTTCCAGTCACCATGAAGATCACGGCACCCATGCAAAACAGAATTTTTCATCTTCCCTGGGATCTCTCCTTCTTTATGGGTTGCCTATACATTGAAAGACAATGGTGGCAAAGCAGAGGAGGCCGTCAGCTGTAATTATGGTGCAATGTACACTTTTTCCGAAAGGTGGTCACAGGATAATGTTTTTTATGGGGCCTTGTTATTTCCATCTAGACATGTGCATCACGCGTCTAACAAGGCCCCTGTGGTGCGGGATGAACAGTAACAGAGATGAACGGTCTGGATCTCCTATACCCCCATGCAATGGTTGAGCTCTTTCCAGATGACAGATGTTGCTATAACCGTGTTGCTTCTTTTTCTATTCTGGTTTTCGGCTGTTGTATTGGGGTCCTTGAATTGGTTCACTAGTGGCTGGCACAGCCTTTGGGCCAGAGGTGTAACTCTTCTTATTTGGCAGAAGGTCTTTGGTCCCCTCTTGCTCCAGGGTCCGGGTGTACCCCTTTAAAGGGTAACTAAATATTCAACAAACCTCTGACATTTTATAGTTTTTGATTGGTGGGGGTCCGAGAAAGCCGATGTAGTGGAGTACGAACTCATAGACTTTCTATTGACTGCGTACAGCGCTACATTGATTTCCGGAAAAAGCCGAACATAAACGAAGCGGCTGATCGCTTCTGCCGCTTCGTTTTAGCGATTGGTGGGGGTCTTAGTGCTCGGACCCCACCAATCAAAACTTCTTGAGTGTCACTATGATATGTCAGAAATTTGTTGAAAGTTTAGTTACCCTTTAAGCTACACACCTGCTTTGGAATATCAACCATTTTTGCTGCGTTTTAGGCCAAGCGGTTGGGTGGCATTCTTTCATTTTATGCCATAAATGTTTTCGAGGTCATCAGTCTTGTACCAGACCCCACATATGGAAGAATCTCTACCTGCTCTGTATACAAGCAATATATACAAGCACATAGAGGATCACCACATTGCAAAGCTATCCTAAAGTTAAGTGTTTGTGGATGGAGAGCTTTATAATGAGTTGTCCTCCTAATGATGCGGGGACCTTCAACCTTTTGGACACTTTGTCCTAATAAATAATCTACTCGGAGAGGAATGTATAGTGAGATCCGCTGTGGACCTGAATGAGTAATAAGCTGTTGTAAGTCAGGAACGTGAAGTTCGAGGAGCTGACTACATGGGAAAACAAGTCATTATCTCCACGGTCAGGGCTGACTTTGAAGCAGAAGGCGGAATATGTAAATCATCAAGAATTCATTAGTGCACTGAAGTCTCATCACTGTGGAGTTGCTTTATGGCCCGGCTGAGGGTCCGCATGCTTTGGAAACATCCAGGTAAAGAAACAATGGAGGGTTTAGAATTTCCAGTGTGTTCTGAGATGTCAACACGAGCATGCAATCTGCTGGAAACAGAATTTACTATACTGGTGCTTGGGGATGTTGGATGCTGTGTAATACTGTATTTATATCTGATGCAACCAGCATCAATGTGCAGTATTATGTTTCCTAGTCTGCGGGAGACGTCCATCTAGCTTAAAGTTTATAAACCCTAATAGGAAATTCCAAGTAAATAGGGGGAGTCATGATTCAAGTTCCTCGTCTATTAGCCAGGGCATGGAGGGGTTACAAAGAGCATTTCTCTCTCTGGAGGACTAAAGACGCCCATGCGTTGCATGGAAAGCCCATTGATATAAATGGACACTGTGTAATGCTTAACTTCCCCTGTGGTGGCGCTGCAAGAAAATAGATCAGTTGTTGCTGGGTTCACCCAAAGATTACAGCTGATCGCTGGGGGTCCAAGCAGCAGGACATTGTGTGATCAACTTAGTGTCAGGGGACCCATAAACAAAAAGATTGGCTAAAACGGAGACTAGGAGTAGGGGGAACAGTTGTGACATCAAAATGTATCCACAAGGGAGAGTAGAAAACCTGGACCGCACATCCACTTGCTATTCTTTATATATTTTGCGGCTCAGCAAAATTTAAAAAAATGTACGAACCTGAGGATCTTGCTGAAACTAATAGAGTAGGGACTCACGTTAAAGAGGTCGCCGTGAAGTGACAAGTGGCTTATACTATTTGATCAAAATGTTAACAGGTTGATGTTTATATAAATGTTTTAGGCTTAGTAGCTGAAGATCAATGTGTATATTGTGGATGTGCGGTCCATGTTTTCTTCTCTATTATGAATACCTCAAAATGTATGTTCACCTGTAAGGCTTTCATGTTTTGAAAGCTTCTGGCGCATGTACCCGACGTATTCCAAAAGAGTATTTTTTAAAAAATACTATGGAATAGCGAAGTTCAATACAGAGGCTGCTGCTTGTTTGGAAACAGTAATCATACTTGTTGTCAAACACCCCTTAACAGATAACCTCCTCTGATTTAGTTGAACAGTTAGGTTTTCATAGATAAAACAAATCACTGCAGCAAGCTGGTGTAGACACTGAATAAGCAGGGAATGCTGGGAGATTTCAGATCTGAAGTCATTGTAAATACAGCTTTGTAGTATAACATAGGTAGTAACTCAGGATCAGTACGTCATAAGTAATGTCATGTATGTACACAGTGACTCCTCCAGCAGAATAGTGAGTACAGCTCTGGAGTATAATACAGGATGTAACTCAGGATCAGTGCAGGATAAGTAATGTAATGTATGTACACAGTGACTCCACCAGCAGAATAGTGAGTGCAGCTCTGGAGTATAATACAAGATGTAACTCAGGATCAGTAAAGGATAAGTAATGTAATGTATGTACACAGTGACTCCACCAGCAGAATAGTGAGTGCAGCTCTGGAGTATAATACAGGATGTAACTCAGGATCAGTACAGGATAAGTAATGTAATGTATGTACACAGTGACTCCACCAGCAGAATAGTGAGCGCAGCTCTGGAGTATAATACAGGATGTAACTCGGGATCAGTACAGGATAAGTAATGTAATGTATATACACAGTGACTCCTCCAGCAGAATAGTGAGCGCAGCTCTGGAGTATAATACAGGATGTAACTCAGGATCAGTAAAGGATAAGTAATGTAATGTATGTACACGGTGACTCCACCAGCAGAATAGTGAGTACAACTCTGGAGTATTATACAGGCTGTAACTCAGGATCAGTACAGGATAAGTGATGTAATGTATGTACACAGTGACTCCACCAGCAGAATAGTGAGTGCAGCTTTGGAGTATAATACAGGATGTAACTCGGGATCAGTACAGGTTAAGTAATGTAATGTATGTACACAGTGACTTCACCAGCAGAATAGTGAGTGTAGCTCTGGAGTATAATACAGGATATAACTCAGGATCAGTACAGGATAAGTAATGTAATGTATGTACACACTGACTTCTCCAGCAGAATAGTGAGTACAGCTCTGGAGTATAATACAGGATGTAACTCAGGATCAGTAAAGGATAAGTAACGTAATGTATGTACACAGTGACTCCACCAGCAGAATAGTGAGTACAGCTCTGGAGTATAATACAGGATGTAACTCGGGATCAGTACAGGTTAAGTAATGTAATGTATGTACACAGTGACTTCACCAGCAGAATAGTGAGTGCAGCTCTGGAGTATACTACAGGATGTAACTCAGGATCAGTACAGGATAAGTTATGTAATGTTTGTAAACAGTGACTCCACCAGCAGAATAGTGAGTGCAGCTCTGGAGTATAATACAGGATATAACTCAGGATCAGTACAGGATAAGTGATGTAATGTACACAGGGACTCCACCAGCAGAATAGTGAGTGCAGCTCTAGAGTATAATACTGGATGTAACTCAGGATCAGTACAGGATAAGTAATGTAATGTATGTACACAGTGACTCCACCAGCAGAATAGTGAGTGCAGCTCTGGATTATAATACAGGATATAACTCCGGATCAGTACAGTATAAGTAATGTAATGTATGTACACAGTGACTCCACCAGCAGAATATTGAGTGCAGCTCTGGAGTATAATACAGGATGTAACTCAGGATCAGTACAGGATAAGTAATGTAATGTATGCACACAGTGACTCCACCAGCAGAATAGTGAGTGCAGCTCTGGAGTATAATACAGGATGTAACTCAGGATCAGTACAGGATTAGTAATGTAATGTATGTATACAGTGACTCCACCAGCAGAATAGTGAGTGCAGCTCTGGAGTATAATACAGGATATAACTCAGGATCAGTACAGGATAAGTAATGTAATGTATACAAACAGTGACTCCACCAGCAGAATAGTGAGTGCAGCTCTGGAGTATAATACAGGATGTAACTCCGGATCAGTACAGGATAAGTAACGTCATGTATTTACGCAGCTAACTTTCTGTAAATTAAGTTTATATCTTAAATGGTGGTCAAAGGTGGATACGCTGTAATTGCACATACCACTTTTAATGTTTAACCCCTTCCTGCATTGTCATATACATCTATATCTTATTCATCATACCGACACATTACTTGCTCTCAAAGACAACTACGCTTTCATCACATCTCATTAGTTCAAGATCAATTAAAGTTTTGACCTCGCATGTTTAACCCCTTGTTGTACTACATGATCAATACCGAGAGCAGTACAATCAAAAGGCAGGTCCATTGGTCACATCACAAGGAAGCTCTATGGCATCTTTTATATGGGCGGGCAACTATAGCCTGCCTGTGTGATAACTTATACACCAACTAAAGTACTGTTACTGACCAGGTGTGCTACTGTAAGCAAGAAGTAGTTAGGACTCTCAGCACCACTGGGGCAAAACAGCGCAAAATGTATACGAAAAGTACATTAGTGTTTGTTATCTTTAGTTATTTAGAGTCCACTGTCAGATCTTCTATAGAGGTCAGAAAACCCCTTTTAGGGTAGGTTCACACAGTTTTTTGCAGGAGGAAAATCTGCCTCAAAATTCAGTTTGGAATTTTGAGGCAGATTTTCCTCTGCCTGCACGCCGATTTTCGCTGCGTTTTTTGCCCACGGCCATTGTGCGCTGTGGACTTAAAACGCCGCAAAATATGCTTTCTCTGCCTCCCATTGATGTCAATGGGATGTCAGACGCATAAACGCCCGAAGATAGGGCATGTCCCTTCTTTTTCCCGCTAGCTGGTTTTTCCGCTCGCAGGAAAAAAACGCCTCCACCTCCCATTGAAATCAATGGGAGGCATTTTCGGCCGTAATTTTTGGCACGTTTCCCGCCGCGGTTTCCGCGTCAAAAAACTTGTAAAAAAAACATCATCTTTCTGTTCTTTATACTTTGGTGCTTTAGTATTTTTCTTATTTTAATTTTACTTCTTTTTATGTTTATCCTTGTTTTTTTTTTTTTGCATTTTCAAAAATGTATTGTTTTTCTAGGGCAGTGCACATTATACTATATATTACAATGAACACTATTTCAATTATAGGGTTTGTGTGGTTTAGCAAACGCATTATCATAAACCCTATTAGTGAATTCTGGGTTGATAGAGGGGTGTCCTCTGTTCATGATCCTCATCTCTTGGTCAGAGTGGAGAGTGGTTACAAAGAGCATCTCTCTCTCTCTGGAGAACCCGTCCTGTCCTGTATTACACGGACAACACATTGATATGAATGGACACTGTGTAATACTTCATTTCTCCTGTGGTGGCGCTGCAGGGAAACTGAACAGGATTTTCCACAGATTACAGCTGATCACTGGGGATCATAGCAGGGGGACTCTTCGTAATCATATTATTGTCAAAGGACCCAACTAACAAATAGGGATTGTCCATAGAGGAGAGCACCTTTAAGACACAGGTTTATTCTATTTCTATTTGGAGCTCTATGGAATTTTTTTTTTTGCAACCATTAAACACATTCTGAAAGTGATCAATAAAAATTTGATAAACAGGGCTTACATATTTATCGGAGGACATATAAAAGTGTCACAATTTACAGTGTTGTCTGCTAAATTAGATTTCACTCTAAACGATTTTTTACTGTTCACTTCCCTGGAAGACTTTTATCTTCATTTTGCTTATAATAGTGCAGCGTTCATATAAATAATTTGTCAGGACCCGCATTGATTGTAAGGACGGGACTGACATGAATACTTATTTCTCTTCATATATTTTCGTTATTTTTACAACAACAAAAAACTTTGTGTTTCTTCTATTTTCTTTTTTTCATCTTTTGCCTGTGATGTAAAATCATACGGGAACCTAAGATAACAATAGCAGAAGAAGATCCTCCGGTGGTCCCACGCTCTGGCATAATAATGGGCTACCAATGTCCAGCAGAAGACAAAACCATTTCTTATGGGCTGATTCACAATTAACCTCTTAGGGTCCTTTTACTCGGGTAGAATTCTGGCTCGTTACGAGCGCCGATCGACGATGCAGCAAGTCAATCGATTTACTTTTAGCTCCATTTACATGGAGCAATCCTTGGTACTCTGTGAGTGATCTCTAGTACAAATATTCCATCCCATACAGCTTCATTATTTTCGGAAGCACATCCCTACAGTATTTACACGGGGAGATATAATACCAATAATTTTGATTCCCACATAAAAGACGCGATCAGCTGACAAAAGAGCGATTCAATTATATTTACATAACACCGGAAATCTCTTTTCATATGATAGAAAAACCTTGAAATTGTACAAGCTATAGCTCTATGTTATCAGCTCTTTTCAGGTAAGGGCGAATATGACGGAAATATCCATCAATGGGATTACTGGTGAGTGCATGAAAATATTTTGCCAGCAATTGCCACTTTATCTCAGATATCGTTCTTGATAAACTCCTGAACTTACTGCCTATATTTGTGGAATGGGATTAGTAGCTCTTATAAAAGTTGAATGTACCGTATTTTAGGCTCAGTGAATGTCCTGATCATCTTTGTAGTGAGAAGTTCTGGTTCCCGGTGGGGGGTGTCGCATTTCTCGTCTCCTCCCGAGCCTTCCTACCATCCCATTCTACTCTCCATTAATCATAGACGACTTTCTTGTTGAAAGACGGAGGATAAATAAATATAGAACTTTTTGATCTCGGCTCAGACTATGCGCCCAGTCCAAGGAAGAAAGTGAAATCTGCATCTCGAGACGACTAGGAAAAATAAGTAAGAGCAGATGCAAAAGAACGTCTGGTACAGACAGCTTTTTTCCTTTTAGGTTGATAAGACGTAGGTTTCTTTCGAGGGGGAACCCAATATTTTCAATTTTAATGTAAAATATGAATCAGCCTCTGTGTAGTGAACGGCGTATTCGGAAGCAGCCTCCTGGCTTGGCTGGAAGTAAGGGACGTAGAAAGCGACTCATCCGGATAATGTTTTGCTTCCTTTAACAGCACGTTCATGAAAGTCAAACATCAAGGACCGCCGTCGCCGTCCAGTGAGGCCGTTTACAGCAGGCATTGTGCAGTGACCTTTCAAACATCGGCCAAGCTGGCAACTACTTACTGAACGGAGTCGTGGAATCATTCAACACATTAATTTGCAACCTTGGACTCTTAAGACGCTTCTCCTTCAATGGCTAGACTCTGGCGAAAGGTTAGCAGCACAAGACGCCCTGGAGTGTATTGGCCTTCACATCGCAGGCACAGTGGGAGATAGAGGAACCCAGAAGCTCATTTCAAAACCTTCTTTCTTCAACCTTATCATTGACTTGAAAGGCTCTGATATAAGCTCTGCCCATCTTTCATGAATCTTTCTTCTCCCTCTTCTCAGATGTCCCTTTTTAGGAGTAAATGATTTTCATTTTACGGATTCCAATTTTATTTTGTGCAAAAGGAAATTCAGATTTATATGCAAATCGTTGAATTTTTTTATTCTGTCTTTCATATGTTTAATGCGCAGTCGGCAAGAATAACTTGACAATTAAATCTTAGTTTCCATA